>NC_048424.1:22635234-22745679 GCF_013103735.1 Etheostoma cragini
GTGTGTGTGTGTGTTGGAGAGCAGCTGCAGAGGCCCTGGTTCACGTCTTGCTGGCGCAAACCTCAACACAGGGACCGGGAAGGCCTTCAAGAGCTCTGAGCTCGTCTCTAACCACCCCCAGAACCAGAAACAACACACACACAAAAGATGGGGGGGGACTTTGGGCTTTTTCACTTTTTAAACCTATAACATGCACAAAAAAATATATGACATAGTAGGGGTGGGGGCAAAGTCGATTCATAGATGCATCACAATTCTCTCTAGAACGATTCAATGCTCGATGCACATAAATTAATAATGGATTAATAAAAATAAATCCAAAAACAGAGTGACTGAAAGAGGATGGGATAATGGATAACACCTTAGAGTTTAGGCAAGAGTTCAGAAAAAAAACCACATAAAAAAAGTTTTGTATACATACACATGATCTAATAAGACAGACACTAATTAGACCAAACTCATAAAGGCTGTTGATCTACTTGATCACATGTGACCACCTCATGTTTCCTGTCCTCCACCTTTACACATGACTCAGCCTCTGACATGGAGGATCACTGGGAGAGAAGGTGACTCAGCATGTTTAAGGCTTAAGCATGGAATGAGCACACAATAGAAACATCAGTAGACAAGACATTTCTTTCAAACTTGGGTGTGTGACAAATACTGCATAACACACTGTTTATGTGTATTTTTCCAAATCACACATGGGAATGTACATAAAGAATTTAATAAAATCACCAACACATCACACACATAACACACACGCACCCACATAACACACACACACACACACACAAATTGCAACCCACACACCCACACACCCTATGTTACAAGCATCAATGCCTCATACACTCCAAGACCTGTCACTTTTTATGGCCTACTTCCTCTTTACTTTAACATCATTACATATAATCATCCTGCTGTAACATTTCAGTTCAATTCAACAACCTTTATTGGCATGGACCGTACTGCTGCAACTAACGATCATTTTCACTGTCCATTGATCCGTTGATATTTTTCTCGATTAGATGTTTGAGCTTGGTAATATCAAGTGTGTGTGTCTGTGTGTCTCCTTGCGCGCATGTTGCTGAATTTGTGAGTCACTTAGATAGTATGAAAGGCATTGTCACACAGGTAGTTGTATTTTGTTGTTTGTAACGGGCTAGTTAGCAGTCAGAATAAAAGACCGTCTGACCTACGGCATGGCAGCTCAGCTTTCTTTCTCCAGCTTTATATAGAGAAGTGAAGTTCCTCCCCTTCAGAGGACCGCCATGGGACCTTAACTTAGAAACAGTGTAAATGTACTGAATGGGGAAAGACAAATCATGTTTTGATTCAGATTTGAACACTGGGGTGGATTGGGTCTCTCTAACATGCATATAGACAGATATCTGGAGCCAGAAAGCCTTTTTAGTCAGTCTTATTCAGCTCCCCCATACCCAGCTATGTAACCCCCCCTCAAACACACACACACACACACACAGGGCCTTCTAAGAGCCCATTTGTCCTTCAGCGGGATGACACAGGATGAAGTCACTCCATTTGCCTTGGCACTACATCTTTGTTTCAGGCACCGTGGTGATGTGCCAAGGCCTGTGTTCTCACAGCAGAGCGTTCTGCCCGCTGCTCCCTGAGAGGGACATGGCCATAATAAAACTAAAGTACTCTGTGTAGCACCACAAATCGCAGCGGAGGACACAGCGTGCCAAACTCAAGCGGGGCAGGAAATCTTTATTTTTGTGTGCTTGTCACCCACAGGGGCTAGCACGTTGCACAATTCAACTATATTTCTATTTTACCATGCAGTCACGTTTGAACAGGGTAGGGTTATGGTTGGCAACTGTTGAATGATTACTTGATATGAAAAAATCTTCCAGCATTTGGTGATTGGTAGTGTTTGCAGGGTTTCATTCTGATTCTTTTCTCATTTGTTGATCTAGTTTGAAGTTGTGAAAATAATGGGATTATTAGCAAATATGTAGCGTTTCATAGTGTTGGCCAACGTTGCTAAAGTTGTCAACAGTAGCGTTACCTTTTTAGCAACAGTTTTAATTGCAGTTGTTTCTTAAAATCATCTGTTACGTCTGTTTTACTACGGTGAGTCCATGCAGCTTTGCAGATATCACACAGAACTAATGAACAATTCCAGATACATAACCCATTTTGCAATGTGAATCTCAGATCCCATTTTCATTGACAATGACCACTACATCTGTCAATACTAAACATTGTAATGTTGCCATCACTGGGCTTTTTTGCTGTATTAAAAAAAAAAAAAAAAAACTACATGAAAAGGAATATCCAGCCCATAGACAGTACCTTAGAACTAGGATTGGGACTTGGAATTGTTTCAAAAATGAAGATTCCAATGGAATTGTCTCTTTATTGGAATTGTTTGGCATTGTTTTGAATCCGGTCATTGTCTCCAAATATAACACGCAGAGTTTTGGTTTCCATGGCGGCCACCGTGGTTCTAGGCAATTGTTGTGTTGCAACCATGGAGCACAGTAAGCGGCGCTCTGACGTTAAAGCCTGGTGTAACTGTAAATCACTATTGAATGAAAATAAAAATGTTCCTCTTACATGTGCAATAAGCATTTGAGCCATTTCAACTCCACCCCTCGAAGAATTGGAATCAAGAATGGATGGGAACAGCATTTGAAAGGGAAAATCAGAATTGGAATCAGACTTGTTTAAATCCAAGCGATGCGCAAACCTACTTAGAACGTTACGTGAAACAGGTGATTTAACATCACCGCTTGTTTTACATACAGTTTAGCAACAAAACCAAATGCTGTGTGAAATGTATTAGTACGTTTTTTTTGTTGCTGGTTTTGAGCCATATGCACCCCCAACCTGGAAAACATTTGAAACAGTAAGTGAATAGAGCGTGTTGGAAGAATGCAGCGGGTAGTCAAAGGCAGAGGGAGCACAAGGTTCGTTAGCGTTAGCTTCTTGTCTCACCCGGGCTCTGATGATCCGCCGCTAAGAAATAGATAGAAACACTGCCCTGCATAGCTTTTTGACAGGTTGGGGCTTTTGCTGCTGTAGAGCCAATATGGTATAAAGCTAAAAAAAACAAACAACCATGGGCGTCTGGGTACCTCACCTGGTAGAGCGCACTCATGTCGTTCTCCCTCTCCCCCCCCCTTCATGTCATCAGCTGTCCTATTAAAAATAGGCCTCAAAGGCCCAACATATTGTCTTAAAGAAGAAAACCCAACCTGTTGGGGATTGACATTTTGAGACAGACTTGTCTCAGGGCGGGAGCTCTTGTAGTGTCACTTATCAGAAGTGCAGTAATGACTCTAAACTTCATTCTTCAGGTCTTTTAGTCGTTTGTGGCGGATGCAGCGTGTATTCAGTACTAAGAATTCCGTATTAAGAATGGGTTTTGTGGCGACCTTGTGTGATGTTCTTGCGGTCAGAGACAAATAACACTATGTACTGTTTGAAAAGCACTACAATGGATAAGATCTGAACACTTGATGGAAAACAGTCCCTCACCAAACAGGGGAATGAGGCGCATGATGAACGTCCTGGGATGTGAAGTTCAGCTCGTACATATTAGGCTCATCTGTCCCCGATGAGGTTAGCGACGTGGAGGAAGGGCAGATGAGACGGAGAAAGTATTTGACACGGCGTGGAAGTCGAGGAGAAGTTTCGAGACTGGCCGTGTCTGCATTCCAGCTGCTGACTGGGGTGACACTTCAGCTGCCATATTTCTCCTTGTGTCTGGAGTTTGTATTTGGAGAAACAAAAGGAGTTCTCCCTCCCCCCCAGCCTGTTCCCTTAAAACACGTGTCAGACTGGGCGCCTGGGTCGCTCACCTGGTGGAGCGCGCCCATAAACAGAGTCTCAGTCCACACCGCGGGTCGGAACCGAACATGCGACCGTTTGCTGCATGTCATTCCCCTTCTCTCCTCCCCCCTTTCATGTCTAAAGCGATCCTGTCTGAAATAAAGACCTAAAAAATCCCCCAAAAAATCATCTTTAAAATAAATAGGATCAAGGATCAAACTCAAGGCCCGCGGGCCAAACCTGGCCCTTTGCAGACTCTGATCAGGCCTGCTTTTCAATATAGGTTCCAAATACATTTTGGCCCACCTAGTTTTTGTTGTTGTTTTATCTCAAGTTCTTGTCACTTTTGCATGGTTTTTTTTGGCGCTTTTCCGAGGCTTTTTTAGCGTGGCGTTTTCGGACGATTCTTTCATTGATAGCTAAAAGAACTTTTTTCCTGACTTCTCCAAGGCTTTATGTGGACCAAACTGTAAGTGATAAGACAATATGAGACATGACTTGACTTTCCTCTAAAATAAAGTCTTTGAACGTCACGATTGGCCCTTGATGTGATTCTTATTTTTCAGTGTGGCCATAGTGAAGTTGAGTTTGACACCCCCGCCCTAAACTCTCCTTCATTCCATCCTTCCCCACATCTCCACCTCTATATCAGTTTTTTTGGACTGCCAAAAAAGTTTATGACAGCAGGATGTGATCTCACACCTCCTCCAACATTTTCAACCACACAAAAAAAAAAGTTCTTTTCCTTTTTTCCTCTCCCCGGGGCCATCTAGTCCCCCCACGCTCGGAGGCCCTGAGACCCCGGAGAAATTTGACACACCAATGCGATCTTTCAAGTTTTATCCCAGTTTTTCTTCAGAGCCATGTTAACCCATTTCTGCTTCGTACTTTAGTGCTGCCTGAAAGTGCCTTGAATGTTCTCTTAATTCTCCAATTCTCCAATTCTCTTAAACATTTCTTATTTTCATATTATTTGAAATCCGTTTACCCTCATGGTCACTCGTAAAGATGTAGGTTTGGTTTCAGAGGTGGGAGAGACAATATATTCCAATTTTATTTGTAGTGTCAAACCATGACAGAAGTTCAGTGGTGGAAAGGGTATTTTGATCTTTTCCTTCATTTTATCCACACTGTAAAAAATTCTGTTACTAAAAAAGTCCTGCATTGAAAATGTTACTTAAGTAAGTACGTAAATATCAACAGGAAAATGTACCTGAAGTATTAAAAGTAAAAGTACTCACGTTTTAGAAACGGGAAACAATCTAAGTCTAGAGTAGACCACTCTATACAAGTCAGGGGCCCTTTAAGCTGCGTAAAGCAGTGTAAATGCTATCTATGTACACAATGTACATTTATATTATAGCAAATAACTTTAAAGTGCTCATATTATGCTTATTTTCAGGTTCATAACTGTTGGTTTACATGGTTTAATTTTTTGTACTGCACATTGTTGCAGCTCCTCTTTTCACCCTGTGTGTTGAGCTTTCTGTTTTAGCTCCAGATTGAGACATATCACTTCTGTCCCATCTTTGTTGGGGGTCACACATATGTAGTACCTAGGAAAGGACTACTAGCCAGTCAGAAGCAGAGTATGAGGCTAGCAGCTAGGCGAGCATTATAATGTAAAAGCTGGACTACAGCAGTTTGGAGCAGTTGGTGAACAGTGTTTTCTGTTGGAGATGGTAAGTCTTTGGGGGTCGGGGGGACTTTGGGCTTTTTCACTTTGTAAAACTATAACATTCACAAAAAAAGATAGATAACACAAAGGGGGAAAATGTTAAAAAAGCATAATATGAGCACTTTAAAAAAATATTGTATTTAGTGCTGAAAAATATAGTTTTCCCACCACACACACACACACACACACGCACACGCACGCGCACACGCACACACACACACAGTGTTTGTTGAGTAGGGGGCTTTTGGCTTTGTGTATGTTTGTGCAGTTCCCTGAAGGCTGTTCCCGTCCTTATGAGCAAACGCTAACTCTGGTCCCCTCAAAGAGGAACTCTCTCTGCCATTAATTCACACACACAAACATCTGTCCACCAAATTCCTCCTGAACAGCCCTTTGTGGGAGTTGTCCGTCTCCCTCTCCTCCGCCTGTGGGTCCACCTGCCGCCTCTTATCCGTCCCTCCGTCTGACTTTCCCCCGTTTCCGTTCTGCATAACTTCCCTGTCGCCCCGATTGGGTCTGAGATCAAACCAGCGCTGTTCAAACAAATAAAGATGCATTTTCTCCCTCTCTGCTCTCCGCGGTTCGCAGTCACTCTTTTGCTGGGCTTTTCTTTCGCTGCCTCCTCTCTTCCACTCGATAAGACCCTGCGGTTGAATACCACCATTTTCCTATCTTTCTCCTCTCTCGGTCCATCCGTTCCCTCCCCACCTCTCCCTCTGAAAGACAACAGAAAGAAGAGTTTGGATTGAACTGTGTCCTTTCCCAGAATAGGAAGTTGCTCGGGTACTTGAAAAAGATGGAAGAGGGAGAGGTGAATGGCGGGGGGGGGGCTTTTTTTTTTTGTTAAACGACAAAGAGTGTTCCTAAGCCCCTAACACCATGGAAAATCCTGAGGAAAAACCGACATAATTAGAAGGCTTTGCCTAGTTTTGTGTCAATGGTGTGCATATTTTAACATGATAAATCAACAGCCTTTTTTCCCCTTCTTTTTAAAAACATTGTTCCTCTGCCAAATCAATGCAGCTGGCCAGTACCGATTCTGCATGCTATTTGTAAACCTAATAACACAGTTTAGTCTTTGGCTCCTGGTCCAAAAAATTAATGATGCAAACTTCATAGGGAATCGATTCTGTTCATTCTTCTAAATATCAAATCAAGTACTGCTCTGTAAGAGGTGGCCTGGTTTTACCCTCAAATATGACCCATTCTGAAACGTTTCATATAGATATCAAAAAGT
This sequence comes from Etheostoma cragini, assembly GCF_013103735.1. Taxonomy (NCBI): domain Eukaryota; kingdom Metazoa; phylum Chordata; class Actinopteri; order Perciformes; family Percidae; genus Etheostoma; species Etheostoma cragini. Next base: position 22,641,951 of record NC_048424.1, read on the forward strand.
TGGGTTTCTTTCAAATTGTCAAAAACATGTTTGGGATTTTTTAGCATTTGAGTAAGGAAATTGCTAAAAGAATGTTAAAGGGTTACCACCGTTTTTTTTCCAACCCAGAACCAAATTTCCTGTGTGTTTGTGTCTAAGTGACTGATGGGAACAACAATCTGTAACACTTTAGTTGAAGGTATCTACTTAGGTGTGTCATGACAGTGTCATGAACACATGAACCCTAACCCTAACCATCACTCGCCATGACAAAACCGAAAAAAGAAGCGTTATGTCATAAATGTTTATGACCGTGTCATGTCATGCTTATGTAGATGCCTTCAAATAAAGTGGAACCCCACAATCTTTGACATTGGGCTGTGGGATTTTATTCACAACTTTCAGCTGCCAGTCAACACTTGGGTAAAGAATGCACTAGAAGTGGTGCTAAACCACTCGCCATTCTCTTGTATTTCCAGCCGTTCCCTTTTTCCCCCCCCTCTCACCCTTGTGTCTGTCATATTCTTTATTAGGATCAGTTAACCATAGTCCTCATAAATCCACCGGAGTTTAGAACACCGACACAGAAGAAGAGGAAGGGGGCCAAAATGAGGGTTATCCGGTGAAATTTCCGGTGGCACCTAAACAATCCGGGAAGTGAAAGGTCGTCGATATAGACACAAAAAATGCATCTGTATGGTTAGTGCAGGATTTATAAAAAATGTAAGAGGGAGGTGCAAAAAGGAAAAAACCCTAAGATCACAGACGACCTCCGCAATTATTACTAATGATTAGAAATCCCCAGGTCGGGCGCCTGGTTAGCCCCCCTGGTAGAGCAGACGCCCATATAAAGAGGTTTACTCCTCAACGCCGTGGCCGCGGGTTCGACTCCCCACTGCGGCGGCCCTTTGCCGCATGTCATTCCCCTTCTTTCTCCCGTTTCAAGTTTAAGCTGTACTATACAAATAACGGCCTAAAATACCCCAACAAATCCCCCGCTAATACCAGTCCTGGGCTACTGATAGGCCCAACGTGGCCGCTTTACTTTGAGACATTACACAGAAAATAACAAACTAAAATATGTGCATGTGTGAGACATTCCTCATGCGTTTGACACATAACACATGGTTTTCTTTCTTAGGATTTAAAGTATACAGCAGCGTGGCGCTAATGAATTTGAACCTATGCCTAATGTGAATGCAGAGTAACCTAGACAGTAGCTCTCGTTTTTCTGTTTGTCATTTGGCGCACACCAAACAGTCCAGGCCCAACGCAGTTCTTGTGCTGGCTCTTTGAGTCGAGTAAAAAGAGGAAAAACACACCACACAACTAAAATAAACTACTATACAAGTTGAGTACATTCAAATAGAATAGGACAAAAAAAAACGTAGATACTATACGGAAGAGTGCAAAAAGACATAATAAATTGTGAATACTGGAGGATACAACTATGGGGGGGGGATTGCATTTGTTATGAGAATAAATGTTGCAAATATTGCACAGTAGTGTTTCACAGTAGAGTGAGGTAAGAAGGATTATTGCACATTTTAATCCCAGTGAATTGTCACAGAACCGCGTTGTTTGCGCAGTGACACTGTCCGCTCTGCCGCGTCTGAGTCTGTCTGAGTCGTCGGGGTTTCAGCCATTCCGCGGCCCCCCCCCCGGTCCTTGTGGGTGGACGTCAGGGGTGCTCAGTGCTAATCGGGTGAGAGATGTCCGTCCTCACCGCCAAGGTGTCGCAGGGATAAGGTTTCCCTGGTTGGCCAGGGAGCCATGTGAGCAGTGCTGCCTGCCTTTCTCAGTCTCTCATTCATTCAGTCAATAGTGGTCACACTTTGTCTTTTTTCATTTAGATATCCACATGCTGTACACTCACTCTTGAGTCCAACAGTCTTGTATTCAATACCGGAAAGCAATATTTGAGTCAAAGTAGTATCTTACCAGAAAATGACTGTTGTAGAAGTTAGTTAGAACTTTTTTTAGAAGATTTCTTGAGTAAAGTAAAGTATCTGATATTTGCTGTACTTAAGTATCAAAAGTAAATGAAATGAAATGTACTTAATTATTAGAAGTAAAACTAAAAACTTAGATTTTGAACGTCATTAAGGTTTCCTTATAGCGAATCATTATATCAGGCTCTCCACACCTTTTTAAAAATCTAGATAAATTTTTTTGTTTGTGTGTGAGGAATATTCTTTAACGTACAAAAAGATTTTGTGCAAGTGATGAAGATGCTTAGGGGAAACGTAGCTGCTCCGAGGGCTTCTAGGATTACCTGCTGCCTTCCTGCACAGGCCGAAGCACATTACCACGCTGCGTCATTAGATCACTGTTAATCACTGAGCTTTCAAATCACACAGCGAGTCGGATCATGTTTAGACTTACAGGACCAAGTCTTTTGTGGAGAGCTTGTTTTTTTCTTCCCTTCCCTGGTTTCTCCCTTTTTTATTGCAGCTGTTTGAGGTTTTGGGCCCTTCTGTCTATGTTGGGCATAGAGACAGAAAACAACAATTTGCTGTTTGCGTCGCATGTCTGCTTTTGTGTGCCACATTTGCTTCAGTTAAGAAATCCACAATGAAAGGGAACGATAGTTATTCTAAACCCCGACATTTGGAATTAGCCATGGAAAAAGAAAATGATTCCAAAAGAAAGACACATTAAACATTATTGTTTGACATGCCATGCCAAAGCCTTAAATGGTTTTGAAAACATCTTGTCCTCCTCTATCCTTCTCTCCCTCCCTCTTTAACTGCTCGCCCCTCCTTTATTTTCCTTGGTTGTTGTCCGCTAAACCTGTCACTTTGATGACTTGTGTGCAATCATCCCAGGGGCCGTTTGGGCTTCCACCGGGGCCTCCATCCTTCCTGGTACATTGCAGCCTTTGATGTGGTTCCTTCTTTAGCTCCATGTGGGAGGGAAGACCTCGGCTCTGGCTAGCTGAACCCAAACTCTGCTTCCCTAATGCATTCTCAACACCACGTATCAGCTTAATGTTGATCTCGGCGGATGTGAGTAGTTGTACAAGGGGTGTTAGCGCTGTAAATTGCCTTTTGTGTTATTATTTCAGAGTAAAGGCCTGGTTGTCCTGAGCTGACCGGCCCCGGCTGCATGACCACGTAGGGGCCGGGGATCGGCTGGGTAATAATTCACAGGCAGCTCCCTCGCTGCTGCACCCGTAGGGGGTTGGCCCTGAGCCCTCGGCAGCATGCTACGAAGTATGTTTGGGTCCTAAAAACCACAGTACCGAGATACTTTCTACCAGGCCGCGGTCTGAAGGAAGGCTACTTTGGTGTGTTGTTGATTCTTAGGCAGTGGTAGTGATATAAATCCAGAATCACAAATAACGCAACCAACTGCATTACATTATTAGTAAGGGATGTAGTCTTGCATTGCCAGACCTTTCGTGGTTACAGGGGATACACGGATGGATTTAGTTATGTTAGTGGGCTTTGTTTCAAAACTTGAATTGGTAATCTTTTATTTCATTTTTGTTGTTTAAGATAAAATACAGTTTCAGTTGCACTTTTGATAAGAGAGGTCACATCTGTTCTTTTACATAGTTTAATATGGAGAAATAGTTTTTAGTTATTTGTCTGCAGCTCATTCCTGTTACAAAGAATCGCATGAAAGTTGTGCACTGTGCTCTTAAGATCGTGGATGTAATCGTGAGCTGAGCGCATCATTACATTCCTACTGATGAGTGTGGAAGCACATCCCAAATTACACTGCAACAGACACAGTGAACTAAGCCTCATTTCTTATCAGACAAAAGTAAAGCCCGATACAAGACAAAGCGTGCTACAAAACGTGTTATTACCGGGTTAATATTATTATTATTATTATTATTATTATTAGAGACTACAAAGCACTAAATGGCTTAGGCTTCGACTGGCCCCGGGGTCAGCAGTGCCTCACTGCTGCAGATGATTACAGCCTGCTATATGAACTGTGTCCTAATCCTGGTGGACAGCTGAAATTAAAGCCAGGTACAGCCCTCTGCCTTCCCAGCATTCCCTGTGATAAACCACCTCCCCTGCTGAGAAGAATCAGTTGCTTGTGAGGGAATGCATCTAACCAGAAGGGGCTCCAGTCTGTGGAGATTTTGTTTATTCTTTGCAAACCACTGATGAAACTAAAAGTTGAAAATAGCATACACTGAATTCATTTTTAATGGGATTCCTGCATTGTTCCCAGCATGAGCTCACGGTTTGCATTTGAAAAACTTGGTCCTTAAAGAAAATCAGGCATTGCATTTTGCACATCTTCTAGCTTTGCAGACCTTTGTATGCGCCATGTAGACTGTGCTAGATCAATTATTTCTCTGTAATCTTTTGATCAAAGACGAAAGTTGCTTTCCTTTAAACTACACTGTTTCTAATATAATGGCCAATGGAAGCAGTGTGACTTTAAAGGAACACACAGTTTTCTAAGTGTGCTTTCACACCGACAGCCTTTAGTCCTGTTCAATCAAACTAGAGGTGGTTTGCCCTGCTGGTGCGGTTCGTTTGGGGGGGTGAGAATGCAGCAATCAAACTCTGGTGTGTACCACGAGAGGACCAAACAAGTGTACCGAGAGCTGCTTGAAGAGGTGGTGGGATCTGTTGTGATTGGTCGTAGTGTTATCAAATTGTGTGCAGTGGGATTTTAAAATGCTCGGTGCTGCCCCTCGAGATGGGCGACTTTCATCACTCATGCCAGACCCTTAACCTTTTGGATTTGGGTCTGGATTTCCAGGCTACCAGACCCCCAAAAAGCAAAAGGAAAACAAAGAAACTGGTAAATATTTTTTTTAATTGATGTACCTTTTTGTACAATATGTGCCTACATTTTGTCGATAGGTTGAACTAAATTGAAAACATTAGGTTGAGGATGTATTAACCTGGACAGTTTGATCTTTTGTTGCCTTGGGTGGGCAGGTAAAGAGGACCGAGAACATTCTAAAGTAGTTATTAAACTAAACCTAGAAGAGCAGACAACACATGCCAACAGTAATCTATAATTTAAATATCGTAATGTGTTAAGAAGGGTGTGGTCCTTATTAAGGAATTATGTGGTAGAATCTCATAATTAAAGGCTGTTTATCTTTGTAAGTAGGCTAGCTGAAAGCATTCTTCTGTAGTTTCATTTATAAATAATCCACTTATGATTAATGTTATACCAATGAACTCTATTAACTCTTGTACATGTGTTTGATACTCTCATAAATTACTGTTATGATGAGACTAGAGAATCCCATACTGGGCTCATACAGGTTTAGCTGTTCCATCCAAGACACGGCGCTTTTTAATTATAATGTTGAACCAAGAGAGCATTGATTAAAGGGTAAAAGATGACGTATTTAAAAAAAAAAAAGACTTTACAAGGGTTTTGACCTTCACGTTTTAACTATTTGTTTCCAATGTAAGCTAGGCTAGTGACGTTAGCATATCTGTAGTCTGTAAAGGGGAAATTTGTTAAATGAATTGATATTCTAGAAATGTGTTGAGCTGTGCATAGAGTGAATAGTTCACTCAGTCTTGCGAATGTTTTCCTTCATGTAATTATTGTTAGTGTTATGGCTATAAGCTAGTCCAGTGTTTCCCTTGCTTTATTATGTTCGTGCTGCCTTTGGCCTCGGGCACCTATTTTTGAAGTGTTCTAAAATCTCGTGCTAACGCGCATGAGCGGTCGCGTTACCTCTGCGCGTGCTGCCAGTTGTTGTGGCAGTGAGCGGGTTAAAGCAGACCCCGAGAGCGTCCTATCAGTGGTCTACGGTGCAGTCCCAGCCCACCGCCTCCTGCCTCCGCTCCGTCCCTCCGGAGAGAGTCGGGTCGGGAGCCGGGGCTGGTGTGTTTGTGTGTACGTGTGTGTCGCTGTTTGCCATTGTGGCGAGACACACTCCCGTGAGAAACAGCCCGCTCTCCCCGAGACTTGTTGTTGCTTGGCGGGGTCTATAGTTTGTTGTTCAGCGCTTGCGGGCATTTTGACAAAAGCCGAAGGATTCTGTTTTTTTTCCTCTTCGTCTTGGTGGTAAGGAAGCGCCGCGTGCTGCACACCCCACCAGCGATAACAAGCGCAAAGCACCGGGAGACACAACACGGTAGGATACTATGCATACTGGCTGCTCTTCAGGCGGGTTTTGGTCTAGTGCCCTTCCCCGGTCTTTGGTGACCTTTTTAGACGAGGAAGTCGGAGAGCTACAGTCGCAGTGTGCGTACATGAGTTCAGAAGTAGCGAAAAGATCAAAGATTGGAAGTTGTGTGTAGTTCTGGTCCGCACGTCTCCGTCGTGGAGCGTCAGTGTGTCTGTCTCAGTGGAGTATAGAGAGAGGGATGTCAAAATCCCTTTACCCTTCAGCGTTTTCTGGCGCTGATGGTACCTACTACACTGTAACGATGCATACACCATCGTTTCAAACGTCCAATTAAGGCAGTCAGCCACCAGTAGAATATAAGAAAGCTTGACGTTAGAAAAATCTAATTTTTCTTTAAAGATCGTAAGCATTATATCATAAGCAAGTATTGTACACGTTTACAATCTTTTAAGATTAATGTCAGCCAAAGTCAAAGTAACCAAGCTAGTGTGTCAGTGAGTTGTACAATATGTTTGTTAACTGTTGTCTTAGGTTATCATTGAGTTGTTTTGCCAACAGCCAGAATGAATGACACTGATTCAACTATTGGGTGAGGAAGGTATTTGCTTTATCCGTGCTGGGAAGCGTTTCTACATGGACTGTTATAGTACCAGTCTTAGAAGCAGATCATACACCCTTTGATATGTTTACTTGCAGAATATCATGCTTACACGCCATTTCATCATCGGACAAATTCCTTTTTCCCTAATTCGAACTTCCCTCATTTAGTTGTCATCTTTAACAAAAAACAACAGGTTGACTCGCAGTGTGTTCACCTAATTTACCATGGGAGCCACCGCTGTAGCCTTGAGCCAGCCGGCACAGTCTAAACTGGAATGTTTAACAGCCCAGCTGTGGGGGGATGAAGAAGCACCTAGAGGGGGTCAAATATGTCTCAAATCTCTCGTGGCAACCAGAAACATGTCAACGTCTATGTGTCCTTTAGCTATATGTCTAGCATGTGAGTGTACCCAGCAGGTATGCAACAACTCTGCCTTGGATTGTTGACGTTATTAGAAGTAATGTGGTTATTAAGCCTTTTCTTGACTGATTGCCTGATAATTACTGCCATTAGCTTTAATTAAAGGGATGTCCGATGCCTTGCCTTGTGCTGCGGCGCTGCCTGTCGCCCCAAGATCTCTCCATCTCTCACACCCCATAATCATGAACTTCACATGAAAGACGGCAGAAGAAGCGCTTCTTCGTCATCACCGGCGTTATCCCAAAGCACTTGCTGCAGGTTTTTAGTGTGAAAATGGGGGGGGGGGGGATGCTACTTCATCACATTTTGAAGTGTAGACCGAGTTTGACCCGCTGGATTAAGTGGGAGTGATCGTCGAGGATTCAAGATCACTTGATTTCATGCTTCCTTTTTGATCAAAGTTCAAAGTGGCTCCACTGTACTTTGAGTCAACCAAAGGCAGTTTATATAAACGTTATGTTGTGAGGTTGAGGTTTGGCATCTTTTCTCCTTGCTGTAGTATAGTGGATTCAAAACGCTAATGACATACAGTATATCCTCGGCTTTCCTTCCCCTCTTCCTTAAAGTCTTTTTCTGGTGGTCAATTTCCTTGAATTAAAGGACAACAATGCAGGTGTGATACATGTAAAAGGTTTCAGAGGATGAGGTAAAGACATGAGAAAGTAGGAGGAAATCCTAATTTCACCGCCAAATACGCAGCTTCTCTAATCCTTTTACTTGGTCGCTTGCATTACCTTCTTCTATTGTGTTCTAGTTCATTACTTCCAGGCTGCAATGCTAATGTGCTGTAATTCTGCTGTCTCTGATATAGAACAACAACTTAATCTCGTTTAGAAATAGATGGCACGGCAGAAGCATTTGTTGAGCCTCAGTTCCAGTGGTTTTGTGCTGCAGCTTTGGTCCAGCTGTCAAATTTTGTGTTTCCAAGGGAGACACAAGACCCTGCTTGTGTCCGCACAGTCTGCCCTAGATGTCTCACCTGCCTGTCAACACTCTGCGTCGGCACACACACACACACACACACACACTCATGCGCACACACTAAGGCCAAATTCCTTCAGACACAAACAGTACAAAGCACACTCGGTTGCAAATATGTACTACTAGGCTTGTGCCTGTTCAAAATGTGGTATTGCTGCTTGTATATTTCTCCACGACCATTATTCTCCAAAATGACTTACATAAGGACCTCAATGCACTGGTTTGATATCTAATGTAAAGGCAAAAAATATCCCTTTTTAGTGAGTATCCTCTTAGCAAAATGCTCTTAGTGAATTTAAGCTGGGTTTAAAAATCAAATCCAACGGTATAGCAGCATTTTTGAAAAATAAATTCTCTATTTATTGGGCGCTCATTTAGTTCTATCTTTAGTTAAATAATATCCAGTATCCAACACTGTCCAGACTGTTACCCTTTAAACATTTCAAACGTCAAAGTTCTTTGGGTTTGAGTATCATTTTCTTGTTTTATGCTTTGTGTTTTATTAGTGTTGGGGAAACCTCAACGATGTCCGAGATTCTTAAGTAAAAGGTCATAAATGAACAATCTTTGGGTAACCTGGATGGCAAGTGTGAAGGAGATCGGATGAACGGTTCTTGAGATACTTGAAAGACAACGGACACACAACCACACACACACACACACATTTCTTGATTTATCGTTAGATAATGTTGCACTAGAGCTGGGCGATATATATCACAATATTTACATATATACACAGCCAGAACAGTTTTGGAAAGTTCATAAAATCAAATCAATTGACTTTAGTGCAGCTGTTAAAACCAGGAAAAAGACAAAACTTGCATCATATCATGATAATACCATATCCATATAAAACCTAAGACGATATCCAGCCTCCTATATCGATGTGGATATAACATGGACATATTGTCCAGACCTGCACTAAACTACATTCTTCATACACTTGCCATTGTTTTTCATTCTGGATCTCGGTTAAGCCTTGGTGTTCTATCCAGCCTCTTTAAGTCATGACAGGCTCTTGACAGCTGTGGGAGCCAGACTAATGACTTCATCTGGGTTTCCCTCAGTACTCTGCTATTCTGAGCTCCTCGGCCCTCTGGAGTTATTCAAGTTTTTTTCTACAACCCCCGTCCTCCCAGCCACCCCTGACCCTATGGGGCCGTCATGCTCATGTTTCACCGCTCACTCGTGTTGAGGTGTCACAGAGCGCATTGGTCACATGCGCAGCGTGTCTTTCGCTCCGTGGCGGATAGAAAAAAAACAGGCTGGTGTGATGTATTGCTTGCCGCTCAAATGCAAGCACATCTAGTTGGCAGGGAAATACATTGGTGGGGTCAAGGTTTGGGGTGAAATGAGTGTGTGTGTGTGTGTGTTACGGCGTCTTGAAAGCGTAAAGTAAGGTAGCTTTAGTTGCAGATTTCCCCAACGGGGCAATTCCAATTGCTTTAAGTAAATGGTTAGGATAAATGTCAAGGTGTTAGCTAGGGCTGCAACTAAACATTGTTTTCATTATCGAATATTTTCTCCTTTAATGGATTAGTTGTTTGCTCTATAAAATGTCAGAACATTTTGAAACATGTCAGTCAGTGTTTTGTTTTTGGTTGTTTAAAGCCCATGATGACGTCCTCAAATGTCTTGTTTTTTTCACAACCCGCAATTTACGTTTTTCTGTCAGAGGAGTGAAGAAACTAGACAATATTCACACCTAAGAAATTGGAATCAGAGACTTTTTTCTTTTTTTCTTCATAAAGCATTCAAACCAATGAATCGGATGAAAAAAATGATTGATTTATAAAACCCTGCATAAGAAACAAGTCAAGTTCTTTAAAAAATGTAGTTAATATTTTATTTTCCAGCAGTTTACAAAGAAGTGGCATCGAAGTCATTTTGAAGTGGCTTCATTGACAATGGCTGTGAGTGGGCATCACACTCCAAAGATATCCTACTTCACGGCATATGGGTGCATTACTGCACACTACAGTAATCAGTTTAGGTCTGCAGCATCTGAAACGTGTTCCACGTCATCAGCCTCCGGCTTAGGCACTATCTCTTGATGGCATCCCAGATAGTCTTCACGCATCAAGAAGGAGGTTTTTCCCAATACGTGCTGACGCACACTCACATATGTGACATTTGAAAGCTCTACACAGTGGGAATAGAAATGCAGTAAGTATTAGTACCAGAGCCTGAAATTAACACCCAACCACCCGCCAAATGTGGGGGAATTTAGCAATTGGTGGGTAACACTGTCAACCTGCCGCATTGGCAGCTAGCCAATGACATTGAGTGATTCTTAGTTTTTTGCAACATTTCAACGAAGTCTGCCATTTTGTTGGATTATAGCTATAAATGTGACGGCACATTACTGGGGTAAAGAGGCCAGCTGAAACAAACAACCAGCTAGATTGAGCATGAGTCAAAGAGAAGTTATTACAACTGGCGAGGTTGGTGAGGGGCTGAGTTATTACAGCAGTACAGAACAAAAGTACTGCAGTAAGGGTTGTGTGTTTGGCTCAGAGAAAGCAGTCAAATCCTTTTGTAATCGAGACTAAAACTTAAAATTGGAAGCAATTAAGGACCACGAGTCATCAAAAAGCCACCTACACACGATCAGTTGTAAACTATCAACGACTGAGGAGACCGCCGTGGTCAAGGCGTGAAAGGCCACGGCCGTGGAAGCAGCGCAGTCAGAGAGGATGCAACTGGTGTTTGGGAACGTTCATGTGATTCTTTTTTTTCACCTTTTTATGAGGAAAAAAAAATGGAATTGTACAAGTACCTGATTAGTACATATTTTTCTGCATAGAGTACTTTTATTTTGAAACTTGAAGTTAAGTTTCCTGATGGTACTTACATGCTTTTACTTAAGTAACATTTTCAGTGCAGGCCTTTTTACTTGTAACATTGTATGTTTAGAGTGTGGTATTAGTACTTTTACTTAAGTAAAGGATCTAAATAGGTCTTCCACCACTGCACAACATGCTGTAATTATTGTTCCTTCTGTGTATTTATTGTTGGCTTCTGTGTGATTGGGGTTGACCCTGATGTGTATACGTTCTGCAGCTCTGCTCTCTGTGGCCTTACCCTCCGAGTAGGGTTGGAATCATTACTGCACTTCAGGGAAAAGAGCTCACACTGTTTCAATACCCAAACATTACAATACCCAAAGAGCACAAAATAGTTGAGTCTTCTTCTTTAAGATAATATTTTAGGCCTATTTTTTATAAGACAGCTGATGACATGAAAGGGGGGGAGAGGGAGAAAAACATGAGTGCGCTCTACCAGGTGAGGTACCCAGACGCCCTTGGTTGGGTTGGCAAAAGCCCAAACCTCTCAAAAAGCTACGCAGGGCATAACTGCCGCTTTGTTAAAGGCAAACGTTCCTTTGTACTGTTGTTACGCAGATCACGCAGATCTGACTGAGTCTAGACTTTACAGCACCAGAGTTTAGTGACCGTGGGTCAAGTTTTAATGTACTGCCCCTACCAGCAGGCGGCAGCAGGTAATACTGTATTTATACGGGGAGGTATGTATGTAAAATAAGCAGTGACGTTAAATCACCTGTTTCACGTAGCGTTCTAAGTAGGTTTGAGCATCCCTTTGATTTTAACAATTCCAATTCAGATTCTCCCTTTCGATGGCGCTTCCTATCCATTTTTGATTCCAATTCTTTGAGGGGTGGAGTTGAAGCGCATCACATATTTCACAGATAAGAGAACTATTATAGTTAGTTACTATGGTGGTTTAAAGTTTTAGGGCTTGTTCTTACGTATAATAAAGCCATATCACACAGTGCAGCGTACTTTGCTCCGTTGTGATTGCGCAGTGGATGTGTTACATGTCGTTGGTGTGGGAGACCTGGGTTCACTTCCCACTGCGATAGATCAACCAGAGGTATGCAACCTCTGATTTATATATAGCACTTGTAAGTTGCTTTGGATAAAAGCCTCCGCTAAATGACGTGGAATGTAATGTCTACACAAGGGCCACTACAGAAACCAAAACGTGCCTGCGTTAAATTTAGAAACAATCTGATTCAAAACCAAATTTACACCATTAGTAGATTGATTAGTCAGTCGATTCGATCGATTAATCGTTTAGGCATTTTTTATTAACAAATGGCAGAAAAATGTATTTTCAGCCACATATTTGGAGATGTCCTGCTCTTTTTTACGTTATATAAATATCTGAGTTTTGGACTGACAAAAAACAAGACATTTAAAGACATCACCATGGACTTGAAGAAACCAAAGTTGGACACTGGGGAAACCGTGCTACCTATTAAAGGTGCCCTGTCACACAAAACAGTTTTAACTTACATTTTTTTAAATGTGTGTGTGTGTGTGTGTGTGTGTTATGTGGTGAACGTGAATATGAACTGCTACCTCCTCTGCCAGCTCTAGTCACTGGAGAATAAGAGGAGAAATCTGACCAATCACAACAGCTGCTCAGTCTGACGTCATGTGCCTCATTACTATTCAATAGCTGGGTAAAGGATGCTGATAGCCAGGCTCTCATTGGCTAGCTTCTAGCCAATCAGTGTCAAGCAGCTTAGCTTGTTGAATATGATTGAGAACCGGCACAAATTGTGCTGAGTCTTCCTGTAGGCAAAGTAATACGTGTGGCAGGGCACCTTTTAACAAATCAAGAAAACAATCGAACAGACAGAAGAAACACGCCACTCTTCTAGCATTGTGTGTGTGTGTGTGTGTGTGTGTATGTGTATGTATTTCTCTCTCTCTCTCTCTCTCTCTCTCTCTCTCTCTCTCTCTCTCTCTCTTGTCATACAGTTATTTCTTCCTGGCTCATGTCAGGTTTCTTCCCACCTTGCGGCTGTTGTTTGGGCTCTGTTCCAACGACACGGCCTAGCTCGACCCTGCATTACCTGTGAAACACAGGTCAACTGCTTTTGATGTTTGTCAAGCATATATTGGCACACTTTTTTTCCCTCTCTCTTCTCGCTCTTCTTCGCTAAACAAGCCCCGCACAGCATCCTACTTTCCCATCTCGGCCTCCAGTGAGTGTTTTGTAATTTAAGCCGACGCACATATAGGGGCTGAAACTGTAGCATAATGTGAACCTTCTGTTTTTTCTCACTCTGTTGGAACCATTTTATTTTCGATTTTTTTGCTTAATGAAACGGGAGTGTCTCTTGCTTTGTAATCTAGAAAAACACCGAAGATTTATGCCGGCTCATGTTCACGCTCCGTAAATCATATTGATCTGAAGCGGCCCCTATTTGATTTGCCTGTTGTGAGAAGTCAGTGAATTGGTTGAGTTTGAGAAACGTTTCAGTGGTGAGACGTCAGAAACTGCTCCCTACCTATGGAGCTAGAACAACCTAACCTGCGGTACTGAAAATAAAATTTGGCATTAAAACAACAAATAGTGGCACTGAAAAACGTTATAAAAAAGTAAAAATCTCACAGTGCTATATTATTTCACTTTGACATTTGTTTGCATTATGATAGGTTTTCAAGTGTCAATCTAATTTTTTTTCTTGATGTCTTTTTAGTGACAATTTTCAAGCATCAAGCATATTTTCCTTCTACCTTGCGGCTGCTAAAAGTCCCTCGGATCTCTGTTAAAGTGCATATTTTGGACTCTTGAGAACATTTCATTACTTGTGTGTGTCAATTTAGTGGCACAGTGAACACCGCCCCATCAAATACTAAACGGAAATTTACAGGTCGACAGATGTGTAGTGGAAAATGTTACTTTTGAGAAGTTAAGAAGACTAAGTTGGTCAGTGTCCAATGCAAATTTCTCCTTAGGGAGACCAATAAAAGTACTTTGACTTTGACTTTGACTACTTTTTGTATAATTGTTTTTTTTTCTTCTTTTTTTCCCCATTCATAATATATTTAATATGTTTCCTCCTCATTTTGTTTTTTTAAATGCTGTATGCTTCTACTGGAGCACAGTTTTCAGCCGTTTCATTTCCCCTGCAGTCTCTGTCCTTCTCTCCCCCCACACGGCGCCGCTCCTTTGGAATGGAAACAGCTCTCCGGCTCACTTTCTGAGAACTTATTGTTGGGGCTTTTTTTATGAAATTGTCCAGTCTAAAGAGATCCATATTGTAGTATATTGATTCTCAGTTGTTTATTTTACTCAGATATCATATGAACAGATTGCACATGTGTAACAGCATCATACCAACATTTAACCTGGGTGTAGTCTAGTCCTCCTTACTCAGAGCCCCGTCCAACCGGGCTCTCTGTGGGAACAGAGCCTTGGAGCTGCCCTGGAAAAGGCTCGGTCCCCAAAACTGCGGAGCTTTGACTTGGGGACAAAGAGGAGACCGGCTGTGGTGGATCTGAGGGCCCGTGAAGGTTGGTAGGGGGAGAGGAGGACAGTGAGGTATCTGAGTGAGGTTTTTCTGTCAATGCTTGATTTTCAAAGCTTTCTCCTATCCTGCTTTCTCTTTTGAGGAACAACACGTGTGCCTGACAACTGACAGATACAGAGCTGAAAACATAGGCTGCATCATGTAGAACCACATTTACAACAATGTGTTTAACTGAATATTGTGAACTGAAAATGTGCAGTGGTGTAGTCTCCCGTTGCGGGACCCATCTCCACAGCGCTGCAGTATGGGCTGAATACACACCCACTGTCTATTCTGGGATGGGGGAACATGATTGACCTTTGGTAAGATGTTGCAATTATTGACCTTAAAAAAACAGTTAACAAGTTAAACAAATCAACAGTGAAAATACCGTGAACAGTGAAATTTCCCTCCTGTACTTTTCCTGTTCAAAATTCAGAACCAAAGACAGAATAAGAGTTTACTTGCAAAACGTAATCTGCAAAGATAATCATTTTCTCGATTATTCTTTTTGTTTTGTGATTGTTAGGAGGCAGAATCGTAATCACAATAAAAATGATTAATTCATTTAATTGCACAGCCTCACAGCTCATACACCTTGTTTAGCCTAACATCCCTTTTCTTTTGTTTTCTTCTTCTCCTTCAGAGGAGTGACAGTGTCCCTGCCAGGGCCGCTGGGAGAGGACCATGGCCCTGAGCAATGCGTGTGGCGACCCTGTCGCCCTGAGCAACGGAGGGCACCATCCTGTCAGTGCCAACGGAAATGCCCCCCCGAACACCAGCATGCCCATCTGCGGCGGCCAGGACCCTTTCACCACTGCCTATAGCGGTGACTGCATCACTGAAGACGGACACGAAGAGGTTATATCAAAGGACGCGCCGTCCAAAGATCAGCAGAGATCACAGGTGGTCCAGAGAACAAGCAGGCCGAGCCAAAACGGCGTGGTCAAACAGAACGGCTCCCTGAGGGAGCTTCCTCCATCCAAATCCCCCCACGCCAGTGTAGACTCCCAGCGGCTGGCCAAACGCCACCTCTGCTCTTCTCCCAGCCTCTCTCTGTCCTCGTCCTCCCCTTCTCTCCAGCCCCCGCCACTCTGCTGCCAGCACTGCCACTTCCATTCCTCCCTGTGCTGCCCCTGTGGTCAGCCGGAGTGCCCCGGCTCCATTCCCCAACCTGGGACCCCTTCATCCTGCCCGTGTTGCCTCTCCGCCTGCAGATACTCTCAGCCCCACCCTCCTCACCCGTCCTCCCCTCTCTGTCTCCAACACCACCATCAGCAGCGCTGGCAGGAGCACCTCCAGAACCAGACACCGGGAATCAGGTAAGGGCCGGGGGGAGGGCTCTGTTTATATTCTTTTCCTAATATATTAGTTGTCAGTTTACTTTCAAGCGTTACTCAGCATTGATTTGCCAAACATAGTGGGCTTTATCTTAGCGTCTGAAATGGTCAACTAACTCAGCTGTGAAATAGTCTCTCTCATACTCTCAAACACTCTCATAAGTGGGTTTTGTGTCCTTTAGGACTTTTTGTTGTTGCCTTGGTCTGCATTCAGACCAAAACAAGGCATCCGGCGGTTTTGCGCAGGGTAGTGCAGCGGTGTTGAGTGTCCCTGGAACGGCCCATTTGCGTGACGTCCTGTTGTGTTCTTTAACCCCTCAGCATGAGTAGACTTTATATTTTACAATTACTGTTTTCCGTCAGATCTTTTTATTGAGCGTATCTGACCGTACATGAAGGCAGCTTCCTTTTGGAAGTGAAAGAAAGAAAGAAAGAAAGGTGTGTGTGTGTGTGTGTGTGTGTGTGTGTGTGTGTGTGTGTGTGTGTGTTGTGCAGGCTGGTTATAGTACATTACACACTGAAATACTCAATAAAATCCAGACATTGCTCTGAGGAACAGTGGACATTGATTAAAAAGTTGATTGGAGAGGGGAAAATATATATAAAGAAGTGCGGAAGAAAAATGATTTCAAATGTCTTGAATTGGCATCCAAAACCTGAACAACGTGGGGAAAAATGGCCAACTACCATTGGAATGGATGGAAGAATGGTCAAAATGACAAAGGCTCAACCAATGATCAGCTCCAGGAAAATCAAAGAAGACTTAAAGTTACCTGTGAGTACTGTTACGATCAGGAGAAGGCTCTGTGAAGCAAAGCATCAGGTAGAAGCCCCCCCCCCCCCCCCCCCCCCCCCCCCCCCCCCCCGCAAAGTCCCATTGCTGAAAAAAGACCTGTACCGAATAGGCCGAAATCTGCCAAAGGACACATTGACTGGCCAAAGGAGAAATGGAGCAACATTCTGGGGACTGATGAGAGCTAAATTGTTCTTTTTGGGTCTAGGGGCCGCAGACAGTTTGTCCGACGACCCCCCAGGAAGATGTTAAAGCATGGCGGTTATGGGATGTTTGTCATACTGTGGTGTTAGGCCTATTTATTGTATACCAGTGATCATGGATCAGTTTTAATTCATCAAAATACTTGAAGAGGTCAGGTTGGCTTATGCTGAAGAGGAAATGTCTTTGAAATGGGTCTTTAAACACAGCAGTAAGGAGCAAAGTCTTGGTTCCAGATGAACCAGATTGATGTTATGGAGTGGCCATAGAACACTTGTGGGGGGAATCAAAAATGCTGTTTTTGAGTCCAAACCCAGTAATGCAGAGGAATTATGGGATGTAGTTCAATGTTCCTGGGCTGGAATACCTGGTGCATAATTCACAGATGACTCCATTCAACACAGACGTGAAGCAGTTCTCAGAAATAATGGTTATGCAACTAAATATTCAGTTCATACAGTAAATGTTTGAGTTTGTAAAGAAAAATGTGTGTGTGTGTGTGTGTGTGTGTGTGTGTGTGTGTGTGTGTGTGTGTGTGTGTGTGTGTGTGTGTGTGTGTGTGTGTGTGTGTGTGTGTGTATGTATGTATTCACTGACTACAAACATATCCCCAGTTTGGGCAACAGAGGGTCTCTCACTGCCTTTCAGCCCCCCATAACTCCCTCCCTTTGCCCCCATGCTTAATAACATGTCCCATCCATGTTTTGGGATCGCGTTAGGCCTGGAATGCTCTGGCTGTTAGGGGCCGTGATACATACGGGCAATATTTTGAAGAAAAGCATGAAGGTTATTTTACCAACAGCTTTCTCCAAATAGAGGCCTGTCATGGTATGGGTTACACCGCCATGTTGGAAGAAGGACAGCAAATGAAGGTTTGCCGCAGTCACTGACTGAAGGAACTTAATAATGAGCCTTTTGCCCATTGAGGGTTTGTGAGGTGGGTTATATAAATAAAACTAACTTCCCTCAATGATTTTACTAACCTGTAGACATTTCAGGTGACACCAAGCCTTGTTCAAATTGACTTTAATTCTACAAACTTTGGTTTTATTGACACACTAAAAAAATGACAGGAGCGTTCCTTGTAACAGTTGGAAAGTGCGCTTCAAGCATTCTATGCCAGGCCGGAGTAGTCCTTCTAAGACTATAGCAACGGAGGGAGAAGTTTCAGATCCCTTACTTAAGTTAAAGTACCAATACCACACTGTAAAATAGTCTTACAAACCCTGCATTGAACATTTCACTTACAGTGTTAAAAGTACTCCATGCAGAAAAATCCTTAAAGGCCTAACACTTTCAGCTAGACTTGTACTATGTATTGTTTGATTTATAATAACACCTTGTGTTTCATAAACTACACGTGTTTTGTGTGCAAAAAATCTAGTAAGTAACTAGTAACTATGTAGTGGAGTAAAAAGTACAATATTTCCCTCTTGATTCTTTTTATGCCACTTTCTACTACTCTTCCACAAGTACCTCAAATTGGTACCCCGGAAGTTCTCGTGAGAACACAATTTGAATTTTCTCAGCGAGTTACTCTGGCATCGAGTAATGCTGCTCGTTAACTATACTCTTGTAGCCGAGCTGCACCCATCACATTAGTGTATCTAATATAGGCGGACCAGTGGTGAGCTGAACCAATCACATCGGTGTATCTGACGTAGGCGGGGCCAGAGGAGAGCTGAACAGATGACGACAGTTTAATCTACCAGTTAGCTCCACTGGTAGCTAGGCGTATGGGGCTATGGATACGTCACCCTGTGTGTTGTTCTGATTGGTCGTAGTGTATTCAATAGCATGCAGTGAGATGTTCAAATTTATGCTGGGTCCCGCCCCTCGAGATGGGCGGCTTTCATTACTCGATGCCAGACACTTAATCCTTTTGGATTTTGGTCTGGATTTCCAGATTATGGAATTGGTACTTAAGTACAGTACTTGAGTAAATGTACTTAGTGACATTCCACCACTGCACCGTAGCATGTTTGGTGTGTGTGTGTCTAGAGTTGTTCTGTTTGTCAAACTGCAATTAGAGTGAAGCATAAGCTTCTGAAAACAGGCGAAGCTCCTTTATGTGGAGATCATAAGTACATCTGTTACATAAAGAAGCTCAACTTTAGACCTATGGTTGATGAAATTGGGGCTTATTTTTGTTCTGCTCTCTGTAGTGTTTTATTTCTTTATTTATTTTTAAAAGTTTTATATTGTTTGTGTTTTGACCCCCCCTGGCTGTGATACAAACAGCTGTGTACAGCCACCACAGAGAGAAATCTTTTTTTATTAAAGGAAACCTGCATGCAAGCACACTCATGGCGACCATGCTTTCTCCAGGCAAAGCAGAATGTCAGCATGGAAGTCATTTGTTGATGTTCGAGTGATCCACATATAGTGAGTTGGTTCTTTTCCTTTCACACCAAAGCCACAGGCCTCCCACCACATTTGAAACTGGAACCATTTAATGCCTTGCATAATCATTTGCATAATCCTATATTTACCATCTCTACGGAGAAGGGTATATAGGCAGGGGGCAGAAGTAACTATTTACTTCTGTGTTGCTCCTTGTTATGCTAGCAGCCCGTTGTGGGGGAATCTGATTTGTATGAGACTCTATTTCTTCTCACTTCTCACCGTGGAATTTTCCTCGCTGAAATTAAGCCCGATCTCCGCTCATAACTTTCAGTAGAGCGAGGGACGCTGTGGGTGGCGCTGAAAGCCGGGGTTTGTGCAGCCACAGTGGGAACGTACTGTACACCAAACCTGGTCGTGCTCACAAATGAAACCCTGGGTGGGCAGAAAGAGGCAAAACAGGGTCGTGTTGCAGGCCTGTAGATTCATTCACCCGCATCTGTGGGTATTTCTTCTCCCTGCTCCTGGTCACTTTCATTATGTTATTTCTTTCAGTTTTTCCTCTCACTCTATTATCACTTTATTTTTTCATCTCTCTCTCTCTTTCTCTGTCCCTCCCTTCTCCGTCTCCTGTTGCACATCAGAATGTTGAGCAGATGTGGCGTGGGACGTTTGCGTCTCTAATGTTGAACCACTCTCTTATTTACCAAACAGGTCCCTCTTGTTCAGCTATGACAGGTTTGAATTACAGGGCCGGGGTTTGCTCCTACACTGCATCCCCAAGTCCCCCCCTCTTCCTGTACAGTTGTGTGTGTGTGTGTGTGTGTGTGCGTGTGCGTGCGTCAGATGGTGAGATTAAACCCAGGAAACCATATACCTGTTTAAGTTGTGTAGTTTTTTCCATGATTCCAGACGTTAACAAAAACCTTCAGACTTTGTATCCTTTTTCCCCAGTCCTGCACTGTGGGCTGCTGAAGTTCAATGACTTCCACGCACATGCACACGCACACGCACGCACACGCACACACACACACACACACACACACACACACACACACACACACACACACACACACACACACACACACACACACACACACACACACAGACCAAAACCAAGATACCACATTCCTAATACCCTCCATAATTTAAGTGTGTGGAGTCAGACAAGATGGTGTCAGATATCGGTTTGATCAGCTTTGGGGCTGTGATCTGCCAGATTAGCCGAGGGATTACATCTGTGATCACATCACACTTACATCTCACACTCACACACACTGCTAAATTGTAACTTGAGCTCTTTTTGGGGAGACCCTTTTTATGTGCGTTTCACAACAGGGGATTTGAATGCCTCTTTTTCTCGGCTTCACAAAACATGAATCCATTCACCAAGATAAGCCCGTACTAATGTTTCTATTTTAAGACCGATCAAAAGCCTTTTGGTTCTTACCCCTTTATGAAATAAACCAAATGTTTTGGACAAAGCGAGGCACTGCTCAGCAGTTTCTGTACAGATTCCGCCATCCACAGTTTATCTTTGTCTTTTTTCAACTCTGGGTCTGTTAAAAGTATTAAGACCATGTCTGTGTCTCCGCTTTAAGATTATCTCTTGGAGCCATTTTATGTGTATTATTTAAGATCGGACGGAAACAGTGTGTCCTTGGGATGTCAGCTGTTTGGCTTGAGTCAGCTCAGTGTGTGCCAGCAAGTTTAAAGGCTTCAGGTGAAAGCTTTTAAGCCAAAGTCCTTTGGGGGAAATGGCTGGATCCCATTTCCCTGGTGCTGTGGCTAGTTCTTTGAGAAGTTGTACCAGTGGCTGTGTCAGATTTGACTATGTCTTTCTGTTTTACACTTGAGTGAGTTAAAGGCAGAGTGGTTGCTAAATTAAATGTACAAAGTTTTGTGTCCACAAATGAAGGCAATGTTATCTTTCAATCTGTATCAAATGCAAACCTCTGCTAGATGCAGCCCAGGATGAGAACTGTCTCAGGAGAGAAAAAGGAACACTAGTCTATATCAGGCATTCCTTTACGCTGTTGTTGCGGTGCCGCCGGAGCTTCCGCCAGTATTCCCTGAGGGCTACACTTACATTGCTATGTTTTGGTTTAAAAATTGCTTTTCTTTTGCTACCATTACACCTAACATTCACACTGCCATGGCGTTTCAAAGCCCTTAAAGCGGAGACATTTGAAAACACTTTGGACCCTGTTTTGGTTTGGAATCTCCGTGGTTGGGTTGCCGTCGGCCGCAAAGAGAGGCCTTTGGCAACACCAACACTGACGCCAGTGGAGTACACATGCGGCCTCCTGTTTACCCCGGCATGCGGAAGCCTAGTATACGAGAATGTTTATGAGATATGTGGTTTGGGCGTGTTAGTTTAAACGCAGAGAAGGTTCCGCCAGATGTCCCTCAAATCGGCAAGATGTCCCTTACCTTCCGCTTTCTTTGTGTTGGAATTTTAAACTCGAATGGATTTTGAGAACTATGGTTACCTGGTCCTCAGATCTCTGCAGGGTAAATCCAGACAGCTAGCTAGACTATCTGTCCAATCTGAGGACTATGGTTACCTGGTCCTCAGATCCCTGCAGGGTAAATCCAGACAGCTAGCTAGACTATCTGTCCAATCTGAGTTTTCTGTTGCCGACTAAAACAACCTTTAGACATACGCATGTTCTACCAAAACAAGTCCCTTCTCGAGGCTATTTTGCAGAGGCTCTATGGCGCCGTCCCTGGCCTTAGCCCCACCCAAGACGATTGTGATTGGTTTTAAGAAATACCAATAAACCACAGCTCATTTTGCTCCCATCCCGGAATGCTGTGTGGTTGAGCCAGAATCAATGCGAGACTCGCCCAACACACTCCATATGTAGCGTCAGGGCTCCAGAGGTTCACCTAACCTGCTTCTACCGGCACCCTGACCCTGCAGCAGCCACCACTCAGATCACTGACACTCAACTATCCGGGTTAACGTGGAGTATTTACCCTCCCCCCTGTTTTTGTGGAGCATTATGTTTCTGCTCTCTTCACCGATCCCTCTCCCAACAGCTCTTGTTGTTTATGGCAACCACACGTTTGGTTTAGATTCATGCCTTGTCAGACAGCAAGAATTCCTGTGTCTCCCTCCCTCCCGACGCTGTCTCAGGAAAAAGGTCAGCTTTTATTATCTTAAGCAAGGAAGAATTTTGCAGTATTTGTAGGTGCTGGGTGTTTTGGTTGCTATGACACATGGGGGGGGGGGAACTGTATAAAAACATGACATCTCCAAAGTGTGGAGCGGATCATCATGTGTAATTGAGCAACTTTTTATCCCGTGGATGGGCGCCAACCTTTTTGCAGGACCATATATGTCTGCACAGTGTTGACCTGTCTGAGTGGTGCAGTTGGCCTCTGTTGTTATTTTTTTTGCTGTGTTTGCCAGAATATCTAATTCAAGATTTTTTTCTTTTCTTTTTTAAATTTAAGTCTTCTAATTTGACCTCCTTTCTTTTGTCTCCCTCTAACCTTCGCTCTCTGTCAGACAGCTGCAAGCCTCAACCAGCAGGCGTTTGTCTGAAAGTGATCTGTGTTTCAGGGTGTCAGCCTGACAAGGCTTTGCACATTATAAAGAACAGCAACTGTTGGCGAGGCCTTTGGGTCGGGGGCAAAGTGACTGGTTTCCTAATGGTCTGAACCTATGTAGATTAATGTAATCTTTTTTCATAGTTCTAGAATGTTTCTGAAATAAAGAAACTGCATGGGGAAAAATGGGAATTTCAGTTGTTTTTAAAGATTACTTTTACGACTATAGGATCTGATTGTACACCACAATAGGGCTGCAACTAACTTATTAATTACTTATTAATTATTTTGATTGTCAGTTTAATCACGCAATTATTTTCTCAATTAGTAGATTAGATGTTTGGTCTATATAATGTCAGAACAATTTCCCAAAGCCCTACATGACGTCCTGCAATGTCTTGTTTTGGAAGAAAGACACATAGTTTTGACCGTCAGTCATAACTGGAAAAGAACATAAAGAAATGTTTCTAGGATTAAATAACAATGCCTTTAAAAAACTGTTAAAGTGCTCATGTTTACTCATTTTAGGTCCATAATTGTATTCAGAGGTTCTACCTGAAAAAGTTTACATGGTTTAATAAAAAAAAAAAAACACACATTTTTGTTGAACTGCACATTGCTGCAGCTCATCTTTTCACTTTGTTTGTTGAGCTCTCTTTTTTAGCCACAGAGTGAGACATCTCACTCTTTGTTGGGAGTTGCAAATGTGCACTACCTAGGTAAGGACTACTAGGCATTCAGAAGCAGAGTATGAGGGCCCTGACAGTACCTAGGTAAGGACTACTAGCCATTCAGGAGCAGAGTATGAGGGCCCTGACAGTACCTAGGTAAGGACTACTAGCCATTCAGAAGCAGAGTATGAGGGCCCTGACAGTACCTAGGTAAGGACTACTAGCCAGTCAGAAGCAGAGTATGAGGGCCCTGACAGTACCTAGGTAAGGACTACTAGCCAGTCAGGAGCAGAGTATGAGGGCCCTGACAGTACCTAGGTAAGGACTACTAGCCAGTCAGAAGCAGAGTATGAGTGCAAACAAAAGTGTTTTCTGATGGGGGCTCTGGGGGCTTTTTCACTTTTTAAACCTATAACATGCACAAAAAAGATATATAACACAACAAAGGGAAGGGGAAAAGACACAAAACATAATATGAACACTTTAAAGCTTAAGTGCATGGTTTTGGCCGCCTCCATGAGGAATTCTAAGTAATGGCAACACAATTGTTGCCATGTCCACATGATACAAGCCTTCCATGATCGTGCACCGCCCCCCTGCCCCCCCACACTCAGCTTACTCAGAGCTATTTGTGAAATGTTAGCTAAGTGACTCATCTTATTTGAATGAGGTGCCTTAGCTTTGGGGAACTCAATGTGGAGGAGAAACTTCAAAGTGTCAGTGATCGCGGTTGCTCGTGTTCCCTGCTCCATGGTCGTTGTCTTTGTGTCCGTCGGACTTCTTTTTTTAGCCGGCAGTATTAACAGATGCCTGTGGGAGGAAGCCAATGGATCTTTGGTGCAGCAGCAGCTGGGACCCATTGGTTCCACCTCTGGAGGTCTTCTAAGTAACCCCGCTGTTCTCACTGGCCACACATACCCGCCTAATCTTGGCTTGCTTACTGTTGCCCTCAACCATGCAGTGTAAGGTTGCAGGTTTTAGAAGGATTTCTGGATTTGGTTGTTCTGGCCAGGCACAATCCTTCATCTGGAACGGAGACTCCTGCTTGCACTCCCCACCTGTCAAGACTAGAATTTGACTTGGAGTAGAGTATTTGTACTGTGTGTGTGTGTGTGTGTGTGTGTGTGTGTGTGTGTGTGTGTGTGTGTGTGTGTGTGTGTGTGTGTGTGTGTGTGTGTGTGTGTGTGTGTGTGTGTGTGTGTGTGTGTGTGTTTGCGAAGATTTAAAAAATAAATCTATGTTATTTATTACACGTGATACACCTACATAGTTTCGGGCAATCCGGTTCCGCTGATGGTGACTACATCGTATCTGTTTCCAGCAAAACAGACCGAAAGCAGAAGATCCTTGTTATGTGCTTCTTTAAATATGAAATAAATGTCAAACTGACTGACTTATATGTGATATGCATTCTTTAGTTTTTAGAAAAGTCTCATTATATAGTGTTTCTATTCAACTTTTGCTTTTCTTAAAGAAGGAAATGACAATCACAATACTCATACCTTCTAGAATTGCAATAAATGAAAATCGCGTTACAAATGGAATCGGCACCCATGTATCGTGAAAGAATTGGATTGGCACATAAGCATATTGTCCCAGCCCTAAGTTGTACTCATCCCAATAATGGTAACAGTTATAGCAGTGATCCCAAATTCTCGCCCTTAAACACACAAAAAACACAATCTTGTCACGTGAAGATCTTTCTAACCTTAACCCAGCTGCTGCACATCCTTGCATGTGTTCTGCTTCGGGTTTGTGAGCTTAAAGTCATAAAGACGAGGCGAGGAGAAGCCATAATAAACATGTCACACTGACTGACAGCTTGTAACTATTGGCTACAGTGCTGAAATCCTGTATGTATGTATGGAATTTGTGTGTGCCCGTATTTCACTTCCAAGAATTCAGTGGAATGGCGGAGGCGGCCTAAAAAAGGCCACGCTCACCAGTGGACACACTTTCATGTAGACGTGAAAACACACAGGCCCTGATTTATCAAACTAACGTAGAAACCAGCGCAGACATGAACGCAGACATCATCTTACGACAGGCTAGACGTGGGATTCATGAAACATTCATACCACACCAATCAGAGCATAAGAGTGCATACCTTGATCGTAGCCTCCGCTCACGTCCATATTGATGAATGCCGATCTTTGCGTGGATATGCGCATACACCAATTTTAAGTTTCTTTTGGAAAAAAATGGCCAGTGGCACCAGAATATAGATGGCTGAAACAATGAGTCAATTACATGAAGAGGGAATTGACAGAAGGCTTTTGGCTTCATCAAAATTAACCATTTTTAGAAAGATTGCCAGCCAAACAAAATGCCCTCAAATGTGCCCTACGATGGTGCTGGGTATCATTTCAACAACAAAAAATATATTTTAACCTAAAGGATATAACAATACATTACAAATGTTTTATTTTGTTGAATACACACGCAACACGCACACACACATACATACATGTGAGCCCTGTCTCTGTGCTTAATGTAGTTTTTTCTGCAAGCCTCATTTTCCGATACTCAATGCTGTGGAAGCCATTTGGTCGGTGGTGATGGGTGATCTTTTTAATTCTGAGAAATCTATTTATTTTTTACAAAATGTTTGTTTCAAAAACAAAACTCATCTCTCATTCGGTACGCAGCCCTAGATGTCAATGGTGGGTTTGTTCACTCCACCATGCATGTTAATGTGAAAACAATAAGTAGAAGCTTATGGTTATTCTTCATACTAACATGTAACATCCAGACATGGCTGATCATATACGGGATTCCTTATGCTTACTGTAGGTACGCTGAGATGTAAAGAAATGCATTAGTGAACTCTAGAGGGTAGTTACTACACTTGTGTTGCCATGAAATGTCCAATGTCTCTGTCTCTCTGCTGATAATGAGAGGAGCGTGTCCCTGGCCGACCTCCATTTAAACGTTGTTTGAACAGCCCAGGCCTGTTCCAGTGTTTATTGGAGGCCCATTAGAAACGTGATGCCCTGTGAATCACACTGTGTTAACTGCTGCAGTTAATGCACCTCCGAACATCTATCTTTCCACACTTCTATATCTGCGTCCTAATGCAGCGTTGGCCTTCAGATTTAGTTTCCTCTGAGAAATTCTACTTTAAGATTTCTTTATTCTTTTCTGTCACATTTTTTGAGGCTAGTACGGTCCACTGTTGAATGCGTCCCTTTGTATTGAGTTATAGGTTTACAAGAGTTTACACTGGTGGATTTTAGTGCTTGTTTACGGAAACCGCCGCTCCTCTAATTTGATCCTCATTCATTTTCAGGCCTTTTTGTTAGACAACCCAAATGTCACATGCTACTTAAAAGGCCCTATTTAGACTTTTATTGTCTGCACATGAATATAGACAAACTTTAAGAGTCCACATTCAAGCATTATAAGTGTTTATTGAACGGTCTCAACTTCCCAAGCTGTTAACACTGATTTAGTTTTATCCCCTACCCCCTTTTGCGTTTATTTTTATTATTTACTGTTATATTAATGTCATCCTACCATACACTTAGGCTCTTTTTGGATAAAAGAGCCTTTGTATAAATGTACACACACAAACCGACTTATCAGGCACAGTGCAGTATCTTTCTGCCCTTCCAGCGCTGGTAGTCTGGAGCTATTTCACGGCTTGGTCAACTCTCTAATTGTGTGCAGCGTTCCAGCGAGGCACTAATCAGGCCGAGGCGGGCCCAGCACCCTGGAGGTTGACAGTAATTGCTCGTGCTCCGACTTGAAGGCCTAGTTCATGAAGTATTTACCCGCCCGTCTCTTGACAGTTAGCCCTCTCCCCCCGCCGCTGCTTTGAACCCTCACCTTGAACCCTGCCGGCACACATACACACTCCGGTAAAACACACACATACAGACTTTTGCACATTCGTTGGTTAGTATGGTCACATTTAGTCAAAGAAGAAATTCGTCAAATTTAGTCAACATTTTATGTTCCCTGGTTTTTATTAATTTTGAAAGAAAGATTCACAATATCACCTCTACTCTGGTGTAAGTTCTTTTTTGGGGTAATACTTCAAACAATTTCCATAAGACCTTGAGCTTTTGAAAATACCTTAAACTTGAAGAAAAATGAGAGAGAATGAATTCTGGAGGCATTTTCTGCATGCAAATGATACATTTGGAGCGCCCTGGTGGCTCACCTGGTTGGGGCTTGCGCCCTGTATGCAGAGGCCCGTTCATTGACGCAGTAGCCTGGGTTTGATTCCGACCCACGGCCCTATGCTGCTTGTCAACCCCCTCTCTGTCCCAACTTTCCTGTCTTCAGCTGTCCTATTGAATAAGGGCCATAAAGGCCAAAAAAAACTATAAAATAGTAAAAAGTAATACAATATATTACCTACTAGGGCTGCACAATATGAGGAAAATATACAATAAAGTTGTTAAATGTCGCGATAACAAAATAACTTGTCATAAACAAACAGATATTAAAACGTCCTCAGTTGTGCGTTTCTGCTGCTTTCAGTATTCTGCTTTAATACAACAAATTGCTTGTTGAATTTAATACAAAAGGACAACATTTCCAACAAAGACAAAACTTAAAATGTGACAGTTGGTATTGAAATAAATTACCGTCCTTTTCATCTGAGACAAGACTGAGTAAAAATGCGGCCGATTTTGTGACGAGATCGAATACAACACTGCTGATGTCTATCAACACAGCTCCACCGACCGGAAGTGCGCGCAAGCGAAGTGGGATAAAGAGAGGAAGGCTGACGTTACGCTAAGTCCTAATGCCCCTTATACGTTAGCTCAGACTAAAGGGCAAAATCAAGATTTTCACTGAAACATGGTAACAACAGCGCTGCGCAACAGCATGAGTGGACGATGACGCCACGGAAGGGAGACATGAGTGTAGATCACAGCGTTGAGCGTTTGGCTTATTACTCACGGATCCTCCGTGTGTCTCACACATTGGCCACCTTTTGTTCTCTCCTCCTTTTTGAACATGAAATAAAAAAAATTAAAGTGTCACCAAATTTGCAGGTCGTACATGCACGGTGACTTGGAAAAAGAAAAAAAGATTAAAACAATAATAATCGCACTGTCTCAAAAAACAGTTGCAAAATGCCATTTGGTTACAGTCTGGAACCCTGATTAGACAGCCCTAGTACACACACACCTTTCACTCCATACACACATTTCTCACTGATATGCTCACATATACTAACAGCCTCATACTCTGTTTGACGGGTGGTTTTATGTGGGTTTTGGCAGGCAGCTGCTGTCCTCTCTTCTCGGTGCTGTGTACCACCACTGACTCTTTTAGTGGTATTGGAGTAAAGGGCCGTGCCAGCCTACTTTTCACCCCTGGCTGCAGCCTTTCAGAAATGTTATAAACACTTCTGCCTTTACACTTTGTATCAGGCACTTTCAATCACACTATTTCTTGCCTTAAAGCTCTAAATCCTACATAGCTGAATATCTTACAGTGAAATCTCAGACCCCCGCAAATTTCACCTCATTTCTCTCGCGATTATCAACTTTCAACTAAACTTGCAGTGTGTAAGAAGACACACACACACACACACACACACACACACACACACACACACACACACACACACACTCCCCACAACGGTCCCCAACTGCCTCTCTGTTTCTCAGCTCTGTCAGCACAGTGCTGAGTGAGCGGCTGGCGGTCTGTGTTTACCTTATTAATTAGCCCAGTGATCCCGAAACACTCTCCCTCTGGTAAAATAGAATAACACTGAAAGGTTAGTCAGGGCCGGGGGAAAAGGGAAAGAAAATAAGGATGGGGGATAGAAGCCAGGGAAAGAGAGAGAGAGAGAGAGAGAGAGAGATATAGAGAGAAAGTTGGATGTAGAGAGCGAAAGAGAGTCTGTATTTCACGTTCTTTTTTTTCTGTATCTTTTTTTTTTTTACGCGTCATGAGTAGAAGTGATCCGAGAGTTGGAGAAGAAACCTGGCGCAGTGGGTTGTCATCCTGCTGAATGTAGAGCCTCTGTGATCAGCAGTCAACACCACCGCTCTCTGTTGCTAACAAGGGCTACACAATATGTTTTTGTTTTAGATTTTTTAAATCTTTGTGCAACATCAACTGGCGCAATAACCACATCGAAAAAAGGCTGCGACACGTGTGTTTAGTTGAAAGAAAATATCAGCAGAAAACTGCACTTTATAATGTAACTGTCATTCTTTATTAGTGGTGCCTTTTATATTCAATTCAATGTTCAGTGTGTTCATCAAAAGAATGTTGGTAATTCCTGTCATTTAGTTATAAATTCAACAATCTGAAATTTAGAATACTGAAAGCAGCAAAAATGCAAAACTGAGTTCACTTTAATATGTTATATAAGTTATATCGTGACTGCAATATTCAACGTTATCGCATATTTTCCTCATATCTTGCAGCCCTATTGCTAACCGCCCACCACCCATCTCTGGGCTTTTATTTACCATTTTTGGGATTTATTGCCAAGGTGTGAGGGTGTTCTATGCTGTGTTTCTTTCTTTGTTTAATGAACTAAATGCATTGAGCCCAAGATAAGTCTCTTTTAGGAGTTGAATTCCATATCTGAATTCATCTTCTACAACGGCTCCGAAGAAGTCACCAGGGAGAAAGGGATAAGTTGTTGCTATAGACATGATGGATTCCTCATCTATTCATCTTTGTCGTAAAAAATTCTTGATACTGCGCCGCAACTTTCCAATTGGCTGAAATGGATTCATATTGGAGCGCTGTGGACCAAAATTCAAAACAGACCTTCAGGAGACAAATTGATAATGCCTGAAAGCGCTTTTGTGAATCCATTCCAACTATTTCCCAGTAAACCCGTCTCCATTTTTGGGCCATATATTTGGGCCAGGTCTACAGTTGAAGGCCCTAGATGGAAAACCAAGAGGCAGAGCACAGAGAAAAGAATTACATTAGCAATACAGAGATTTCCCTTGGCTACTAGTTTAAAAAAGGGCAGGGAAATGTGGTTTTCATCAGGCATTGTTGCTTTAAACCAGGTCAAAGGTCACCTACGCAAGACCGGTCGTGTTTTTATAAACAAGAATTATTCAATATTTAGGAACATGAATAAGTCTCATAGAATACAAAACCAGATTCTAATCAGTAATGTTATCAACTAACCTTTTCATACATATCACATATGTATCTCTAAAACAGCAATGTTAGTGTCTGTTTGCCACTTTACATCTGGCTGTCATAATTATGTGTCCAGGGAACATTTTAAAGGGATTTACAGCTTTCCTAACCCATCCCCATGGTGTAAAATTCTAAATAGCTTCAGTTCATTTGGGCCTCCCATCACCACTAATTATAACATTCCGCAGATTTTACGGGAAAAAATACAACAGCAACCTCTCGGGGCCCTCCGGCCAGATTAGTACTAATGTCCTAAATGCTAATGACCTGATTGGCTGCAGCAGAGGCCGACCTCAGAACTCACTTCCTGTTTCTCTGTGATAAATTAAGGTCACTTTTTCCGCGGAGGGCATGTGAATCTGTAATGCATTGAGAAATGTACTATTAAATGGCTATTGTATTCATTTTATTATAATATAGCAGACCATTTATCTGTACTGTCTTTTCTGGCCAAGTGTGTCAATCCTAATCCAGGGAGGGGTGTTTTAATTAATGCCATCCAATTGAGGTGAAGACTCAATTCTACTTTCTGCCATTGAGCTTACCTTCGTATATTGACCATCAAAGGACTGCTAGTATTATTCAGTTAAATTGTATGCAGAATACGAGGAATATATGTGCTTTGCGTTAATGTTGTTGAATATGACAATAACAATATTACTTGCAATAAACCGATATTAAAGTGTACACAGTTCTGCATTTCGGCTGCTTTCAGTATTATGCTAAACTGCATCTAGCTGCTTGTTGATTTCAAATCAATGGAAAGGAAATTATATCCAACATTCTTTTATTGAACAAATGGAACATTAAATATAAAAGGCACCACAAAAAAAGAATGACTGGTAGCAGGAGGAAAAAAAGGTACATTGTACAGCCCTTTTTCATATGCGTGTGCGTGTGCGTATCAACAGGCCACACTACAGGGACACAATCAGGGCTTGACATGCATTTTGATGCCCAGCAGCCACTGTGACTAGTGGTTTCCCAAAGCTACTAGCTACTCAGCATTTTCCTTACCTGCTATTTTGTGGAAACTTATTTTATTTGAATATAGTTCAATAGGGTGTGCTACAATTAACTTGAACCAGATTTACAACCCTTTAAAATGTTAATGAGCACTGGAATTCAGCTCTCAACATTTGTTTAAGGAGATGAAAACATGCAACCAAATAAGACACAGACATAAATGAGTAGCTTCTTATGCATAGGCCAGGTGGGGCAGGGGTGTACAAAATGAGTTAAAAGTCATTTGGAGAGCGCTCGCATGTCATTAAGCAGCTCTCACGCATCCTCTGTGAAGAGAAGCTGAGCACACAGACCAAATGTCCTGCTGAATTGTGCTGCTGCGCGCTCTCTTTACTTCTTCTACAAACCTCAAACAGTCAACGGAGGATGTTTTAAGGAATCGGAGCGGCTTGCTGGTCTGAACTGCCAGGCGAGCCACCGTACTCCAGCCGTGGGCTGCTGCTGCACACTGGGTCCCAGATGTGTTCCTGTGTTGGGCGTTGGCACACTAGGCTACTCCAGCCACCAGCGTTACAGTATAAAGGCATGCCACCCGCCCAAGTGGCTAGTGTTACTGCCGAAATCTACCCCCATCTGGCAGGTTGGCGGGTGCCAATGTCTAGCCCTAGATACAATACATGACAAAATACAATCTCACTAATATGTGTGTCTTTTTGTGATCAATAAGACTAGATAGAACAGGGTTCTGTGTGTAGTGCAGTTCTCTGTTGCGGTTCAGTCTGACCTCCCATTCATATTTGGTTTGGGTTCAGTCAGAAAATCAAGACAGGGGATTATGAAGAAAAGATGTCCGGTCTTGCTCAAAAGTCTCTGCAAATCTTTTTTTTTTTTTTTTTCTTTTGTTGTCTGTTGCTTTTGACCTTAAAATGTAAGCCTGATTTATCTTCCTCTTTTTGTTTTTCAGCCCTCCAAGGCCCTTTCGATTCCCCAAAAGGTGAGACCTGCCAAAAACTGTTTCTCTTGTGTTGATGTTCTGGACTGGAATACTCTCTTCTCCTCCTCCTCCTCCTCCCTTTTATTTGATTCCTCTATCCATCAGTGCTCCTGTGGAGCCGTCATTCCTCAGTAGTGAGTCATGAAAGTTCTGGATAGGAGTCATGGGTCTCTCTGTACCTGGCCTCTGTTAACGGGCAGCTTGGACCTCCTCTCTCCGTTCCAATGCAGTAAACTCTGCTGTCTCAAACCTAATCCAGGAAACTGTTTAATAGATGATCACAGCTTTTTCAGGGCTTTCAGATAGGTTCAGGGACTAGAGACTCTCAGTATACACACCAAAAAACGTGGGTTCTACTCGCTAAGTAAAATCAAAGAATAACATTTATCAATTTTGACAATGTAGTGATCTGGTAACCAATCAATTTCCCACATTTCTTTGTGTACGGTTTCTCTTTCTATAAATGTAATTGGAGGCGTATACTATGTGGCATTAAAGGGTCTTTTTTTTTTTTTTTCAACCTGTACCCTATTTTCCCATGCATTGGAGTCTAAGTTATTTAAAATTGTCGCTGTATTGAGCGAGGACGCAGTAACCGGCAGCCGTGAACCAAGATGAAATGTAATCATTTAGGACAAAATTGAAAGTTACACTTTGTTTGTCTCAATCTCAGAAACTTTGGGTAAGCTGTCATCACTGTGTTCACTAACTTTACGTCTCCTGCTTGTTTCCAGCTATGCCGAGCTGATAGCTGATTGGCCAGTGGTGGTGTTAGGGGTGTGCACTGTGCTCATCGTGGTGTGTGCCCTGGTGGGCATCCTGGTGCCTGACCTGCCGGATTTCTCAAACCCACTGCTGGTGAGGACAGACCCACAATGGTCTCCCATTAATACAACACTTCCAGATAACAAGCCTCCCGCAGACCTGAACACAGGGTTTCTCCTGCATTGAGGAATTTTTGGCACCCCCGTCCAAAGAGGTTTTGCCAGCACCAAAAGACAACCTGTGCCAAAATTATAAGAATTGAGAGAAATAATAGCACTTCAAATCCTCTCTAAATGAGTTTAATAGCAACTTACCAAACAACAGTTGAAAAGCAGAGCATAAACTTAAATAGAAATAATAATGGGTAATCCAAAAAAATCCAAACGATACCCAACCCTATGTGGGATGACTAAAATGTTCAATTTGCATAATGTATACCGTCACCTTGTATCAGAACTGCGTAGACAGCAATTTGCTTCCATTATCTAAACTTGTTTTGCTTATCGCTGCTTTTCTTTCTTCCCAAAAGGGGTTTGAGCCACGGGGGACAGCCATTGGGCAGCGACTGGTCACATGGAACAATATGGTGAAGAACACAGGTTACAAAGCCACACTGGCCAACTATCCCTTCAAATACGCTGATGAGCAGGCCAAAAAGTAACTTCACACACCTTTATTACACTATCCACACACTGTTTTTCTTTAACCAAGAAGCTGTTTGATAGTTTAGGAAAGTACCAGAAAAGCCTCTGATACAGCCTAAAATGCTGGTATCATTATTGGCAAGTATGAAAGTCTATGCACTCATTTGATGCCATGTAATTTCTCCTACTCAAACAATATATGAACAAATAACAAAAAAATATACTTTGCAGTAGTTTATTTATGTTCTATTCTTGTTACAATTGACATGGTACATAGTAGATAATAAAAGAAAGTTGAATGACATTCATGTTTTATGGAGGGATTAAAAAAATATATATACGGATATGCGCACTGGTATCAGATGGGACTTTATTTTCAAATTAACAGGGCTACAAATCAAACTAAAAACTACAGCAAAACAATCTTGTAATAAATGGCTGCCAGAATGTAGCCTCACAATGCCGCACTATTTTGTTTGTGTCACTGAGGGGAGAGCCAGGGTTGGAGATTGGGAAGTGGGGGCGGGGGGGTTGAACGATACTGTTGACAGACATGCTGAAAAGTCTGAATCCCCTCTTGAAAGAAAAGGGGAACAAAGTAGAGATCTGTCCATCCACAGGGTGTTCTGCTGTGCTCTGTCAGTGGGATGCTGTCCACTAATCAAGAGACTATCTTTGCATTTTTCTGTCTCTGTGACTGTCTTTCCTTGTTTCTGTTTGTCTCTATGACTGTCTCTCTGTCTGCTGTCTGTGTCTGCTGTCTTTCTTTGTGACTGTCTCTCTGTGTCTGTCTCTCTGTCTGCTGTCTGTCTCTGTGACTGTGCACTCTTCAGGCCAAATCACTGCTCATGTCGGATTAGTTGTTCCAGCTTCTATTAATGTTAGCAGAACCAGTGTTGATGCCATCATATTTTGGCTGTATTTGCCTTTCATCAATCTAAATGTAAGCATCTCCAAACTAACTTTAAATGGTTGTTTGTCTCACATTGACATCTAAATCTTGACAATTTCCTCCGATGAATGACGTCATCGTCGGGAGATCACACCCCTCGGACTCAGGTTTTGTAACCTTTATCCATGCGGTTAAGAAACCTGCAGCTCCATTCTGCTGAAAATGGATCCTTTGAGCTGCAGTCTGGATCTTCCTCTCTGTCTCCTGCTGTGTCTATGGCTACCTTTGTCTTCCTTTCTGTCTCTCTCCACGCGTCTATCTGCAGATGTAATTGTGTACTTATGTGTGTACGAGAGGCCTCTGCTGTTGTCAGCAAGCTTCCCTGTCTCATCGCCTCCGTCTGTCAACCCCTCAGTCGGTCTCTGACAGCCCCCTGATTACTCTGCCTTCCTGTTTCTAGCAGAGGATGTGGCATTAAAATAAATAAATAAAAGCCCACGTACACACGGGAAGAAGGCCTGTCTGAACCATAATCCTCATTTGCTTGTTGGCATGTAGGCGCTGCACTACTCAAAAAAACACCGCCGCAGCATCGTTCTTGCAACAGAACTTATAAACAGCAGGGCTGGGCTATATTGAGAAAATCGATTACCACCATATTCTCAACCAAACGCATATTTTACAATGATATTTAAAATAAATAATCATCAATTATGTGGATACAAAGAAGAAGCGGTTTAAGGAAAATAATAGAATTTACCTTAAACAACTCTTTTCTTGTAATTTACTTCCGTGAGTAGATATTGTTGTATTTCTTTTATTTACTGTATTTGATATGAAATGTATGATTAACTGTTGTCTTGGACCCCAGGCAGGCTAGCTGGTCGTCTAGGCATCGGCTAATGGGGATCCTTATAATAAATACAAATACAAAATACAAATTTCCTTACTATGCATCAGATCTGCTACCTTCACTTTGCATCGCGCTGGTTGTGCAGCATTGGGCACGTCTCTGTCCACCGTGTAGAACCGTGCAAACAGACGGTCTTCATTAGTTCCTGTCTGGGACTGAACTGATTAGCAATGGTACCGTTTCACTCTCCAGAGGTACAGGATTTTCATCTGCAGCCCAAAGATGCTGATGATGATGAAGGATTTGTGTAATCCCCCCCCCATCACCCCCAAACTACCTCGCAAACAAATTGCTGTAGACCTCAGAGAACTAAATAAACACAGTACAAGAACTAAGGTTTGCTGCCAAATGCTTTAATGGTCAGCTCATCAAAGACTCATTGAGAAGCGCTATCAGACTCTTAGTAAACAGAGTCGGCTCAGGGATTTGAGTCTGCCCGTTAACTAAAGACTTTGGGGGGGAAAACAACATACCAATTAATTTCATGCTTTAAAAAAGTATTATTAATTATTATTATTAAATATTATTGTCTGATTGAGTTAAACACACATCTAAGTAATGTAGACGCTGCTAATCTTTTTCTACTTGTTTTGTAGTCACCAAGAGCCCAGGTGGCCCGAGGACCACTTTGATCGAGACAAACGGCAAGCAGAGTGGGACTTCAGTAAAGAGTTCTTCTGTGACGTGCCAGGTATGAATATGAATACAGAAAAGACAACAACACATCAGTACAACACATTATAAACGATAAATATTGGTATGATGAGAAATGTGTAGATACTAGTATTTACTTAATTAAGGGGGATTTATTTTGAGTGAACTTCAAATGAAAAGTCTTTTATTATAGAGGTTGGCTAATTTAACAAGGTACTGTTTTACTATTTTACTATTTTCAGCCTCAATATCTTTGTAAATTAGACGGTAGCCTGTCTTTCTTCTTTGTCTTATATGGCCTAACATGTATCAATAAAGTTCATCTTTATATACTTTATAAATAAATACACGTACATAATTGCTAAGGGAAATTTGAAAACGTTTTGAGCTATTTACCTCAGTCAGAAGAAATTGCCATGTCACTGTTTAAATATTTGTAAAAGGTGACCAATAGCATTGATTTATGAAAGAAAATTAGAAATGACAACATTCCGTTTAGATTCTTATTCCTTTGCAATATTGTCTACACACATTATATGACTTCGTATTGTATTAATTGATACTCTAACCCTTTATTTCAATTTGAGATCTTTTGTCTTAGATTCAGACTTAGCTTTTACTTTTTCTTTTAGTTATTTATTGAGCATAGTTGGAGGCTGACGATTTTTGATGACTTCTGTTATGGTTGTGCACATTACAAATAAAGAACCTTTAAAAGTAAACCCTTTTACATTGCAGGTGACAGTTATTCTAGACTTGTGTTTACATCAGCTGATGGGAAGAACCTGTGGAGTATTCAGGCAATCAAATCCATGTGCAATCTGGACAACACAAAGGTCTGTATAAAGAACAGCACAATCCTCAAGACTGGGAATGATGAAATGGCAGTTGTTGACATTCATTTAGTCAGATGCTTTTTGGCTCTTGTGTTTGTTTTTTTGGCATGTGCTTTACTATACAGTCGTGCAATATTTATCTGTGTACTTAAGTATGGAGTTATGTTCCTATCTTTATTCAAGAACGCATTGTTTCAATTTGAGAGAATTTCTCACTGATATTGCGTTCTGATTTTGTAATAATTTCCCTTTAAAACCTTGCTCTCACACTCAGATAGTCACTGCTCGTGCTTGGATTTGCTCTGCTTGTTCTCAAACAACTCCTCGGACTCAGGCTGCTTCTGCACGCCTGCACGTCTTCTGCTCTCAGATTTATCCTGCGCTCTCGGACTGTCTGCGTAACAACCCCATCTAAATTCCCCGGCTAATAGAATGCCAGCTGTAGTGTTGACCAATCAAATGATCCCTGCCCAGTAGGGGGACATTTTGAAGGCAGACTAACAGGTCTTTGAGGGTCAGAATTCTAGCTGATAGACAGGTTTTCAAATATTTCTAGATTATGTCTCTCACAATGGCCATGCACCTACAATGACAATTTCAGACGCCTCCATGAATTCTAATTCTAATTCTATTAAATACTTATTTTCCTCACTGTATTATTCTCGTGAACGTTGTTGACTTGACTCCCTGCTATTGATTATACTTCATTTTAGCTTGCCACTACCTCATAACTTTGTCTTTATTGCTCTTGTATAGTTATTTTGTCTTCTACTAGTTATATATACCGCCTTGTTAATTGTTCTAAATTTGTGTTGCAATACCTGAATTGTCCCTTTTTTGAACACTAGGCTTATCTTAGCTTTATTTTAGTTCATATCATAACCCTGCTCACAAACTCACCTGTACCTGGGTCATCTGTTTGCCAATATCAATGTTACTGCTGCAATAAATCTACAGGCAACACATAATATAGTAGGTGTTTGTGTATGTCTTTGACATCATTACTATCAAACCTTACCTCTTCTGATTGGGTTTTGTGGACATCAGTCATTTTCTCTTAAAAATAAATGGATGTGTGTAACATGTTACAATAACATTATTATGTTCTTTATTTTTTACAATTACATTATTACATAATCAGACATGCCAATATTCTTGGTTTGTGCCACTGCTTGTACAGGGGGAACCAATGGGATTTTGAGTTAGGAGCTGACTGGAACAACACTGGTCCATGCACACAGCTGGATGCAGCTCAGCAGGGCACCTTCACTCACACTTAGAAGACAAACTGAAACAAAATACTTGTTTTTCTGCTCAGTTTGCTTTGTAATAATAAAAAAAAAAACTCAGATTTAAGGAGAAAATAAGAAAGCATATAATTTCTAGATCTGTTTTTATGATAGTGGGCTTATATGAATCCATCATCAGACTTATGTTATATGAAGGAACTAAGACTAAATTCTGATGAACAACCCACAACAGTAATGCAAAAACTGATACAAACAATCCAGTTTCTCGTGTTCCAACAGTTAAATTACAGTTTAGGTTGTACTACTGGCTCTAACATGAGATTAGACAAATTCCAGAAACATGGTTAACCAAACGAGGAAAAAATACCACGTGGGGTCATCACATATGCACATACTTTCTGTCATATGTCGTTCAATCTAGCCAAACAATAAAGAAAATCTATTTGTTTATGGACATCAAGCTAGCCTATATTCCAGCGCCATATGCTAAGTGCTTCAGATCTGTTACTCACCCTCGTAGTTGTAGACAACTTCATTCGTCCCACTTCAAAGCTTCTCCAGTTTCCTGATGAGTGCAGGTGAAAGTGCGTCGACCATTCTGTGCACATTGACTTGTACTAATAATAAAGCAACGGACGGCGCGGGGGTAAATAAACTCTGTTACAGAGCAGCTGCCCCCTACAGACGTTCTAACATAAAGCAAACGCACCCCCAACTGGGCAGGGATAAAATATAATCCAGCAGAGGCAGGGATGTGTAGACTTTACACATTTTCATGTTTTCCAGAATGAAAAGAAAAGGAATCATGAATCTTATTGTCCGTCTCTGTTCCAGGTACGTTCCCATCGGGACTACTGGAGTCTCTGTCAGCGCACCAATGATGCCTCCTGTTGCCCCAGCTGGACTCTGGGGAACTACATCGCCGTCCTCACCAATCGCTCATCCTGCCAGAAGATAACGGAGCGCGACGTGTCGCACACGCTCAAGATCCTGCGCTCGTGCGCCAAGTACTACCACAACGGCACGCTGGCGCACGACTGCTGGGACATGGCTCTGCGGAGGAAAGACCAGCTCAAGTGTGCCGGCGTGCCCCGGAAGTGCACCAAGTACAACGCCGTCTACCAAATCCTTCACTTCCTGGTGGACAAAGACTTCCTGAGTCCCAAGAGCCTGGAGTTTCCTCCGCCCGTGCTCAGATCCAGCATGCTCTTCTCCCCCACGGAGAAAGGAGAGTCCATGATGAACATCTACATCGAC
The DNA here is from genome assembly GCF_013103735.1 of Etheostoma cragini. Taxonomy (NCBI): domain Eukaryota; kingdom Metazoa; phylum Chordata; class Actinopteri; order Perciformes; family Percidae; genus Etheostoma; species Etheostoma cragini. Next base: position 22,681,550 of record NC_048424.1, read on the forward strand.
AACTTTGAGAACTGGAACTCGTCGGACGGTATCACCACAGTGTCAGGGATCGAGTTTGGTATCAAACACGACCTCTTTCAAGACTACCTCCTCACGGACACGGTCTATCCCGCCATCGCCATAGTGATCGTCCTGCTGGTCATGTGCGTGTACACACGCTCCGTTTTCATCACCCTGATGACGATCATAGCCATCATCAGCTCACTGATTGTGTCCTACTTCCTGTACCGGATGGTCTTCAACTTTGAGTTCTTCCCTTTCATGAACCTCACGGCGCTCATCATCCTGGTGGGCATCGGCGCCGACGATGCCTTCGTGCTCTGCGACGTGTGGAACTACACCAAGTTTGACAAGCCGCATGCCGAGCTGTCTGAGACGGTCGGCGTGACGCTGCAACACGCCGCCCTCTCCATGTTCGTCACCAGCTTCACCACGGCTGCCGCGTTTTACGCCAACTACGTCAGCAACATCACCGCCATCCGCTGCTTTGGTGTCTACGCTGGCACCGCGATATTGGTAAACTACATTCTCATGGTGACATGGCTCCCAGCTGTGGTGGTGTTGCACGAACGATACCTGCCTAACATGTTCCCCTGCGCCAAGCCCGTGCACCCGGAACAGGGTTTGTGCACCCAGACTTTCTGGGCAGGACTTTGTCAAAAGGCCGACAAATGCCTGTTCGCCGTCTCCGAGGCGTCGCGCATCTTCTTCGAGAAGGTGCTGCCCTGTGTCGTCATCAAGCTGCGCTACCTCTGGCTCTTCTGGTTCCTGGCCATTACTGTGGGCGGGGCCTACGTGGTCTGTGTCAATCCTAAAATGAAGCTACCTTCTCTGGAGCTAGCTGAGTTCCAGGTGTTCCGGTCCTCGCACCCGTTCGAGCGCTACGACGCCGAGTACAAGAAGTTGTTCATGTTCGAGCGGGTTCACCACGGCGAGGAGCTCCACATGCCCATCACCATCATCTGGGGCGTGACACCCGTGGATAACGGCGACCCCCTGAACCCCCAAAACAAGGGCAAGCTGACACTGGATAGCAGCTTCAACATCGCCAGCCCGGCGTCCCAGCTGTGGATCCTAGGCTTCTGCCAGAAGCTGAGGAACCAGAGCTTCGTCTTTCAGTCCGAGGAGCAGGACTTCACCAGCTGCTTCATCGAGACATTCAAACAGGTCAGCACTGCATGTGTGCTGTACTACAGTGGTTTCCCTGGCTTTGTGGAAGACTTAAGTCTTTGGCAAAAGGGGTTAATTAACCATTATTATAACCAAACCTTTGTCTAAAACATAGAGCACATAGTAAATAACACTCAAAAAGCTTAAAGACAAATCTTGCTAAAGACTTCCTCCTACAGTCATTACATCTGAGAAAAGTTAAGTTACATTCATTAGGCTTAGCTAGTGTTGCACCTATAGTTTCTAATGGCAGAGCAAACCATGTTCTAGGGCTGCAGACACCGCTTGTTTTAGTAATGGAGTATGTTAGCGATCATTCCATCAGTTAATCAAGTAATTGGATTTATCTAAAATTAGATTTTAGATTAAACTCAATCAAGAACTGGTAAGTTCAGAAAATGACATCACGTTACTGTAATGCAGCGTTTCATACCATGAAAAGAAAACACTTGCCATTTAACGATAATATGAAATATGAAAGACCATATCTAGTCTCATATCACAATATGGATATCTTGCATAACTCTAAATAATATCTATCAAAACACTAAAACGATGTAGTGTATTGAAGTGCCATATTACATGATGCAGCTTTCGCCGCTCAAAGCTGTCCATATGACTGTGATTAACTGAAAAAGAGATGAAATAATAATAATTGGTATGTATTACCGGGCAGACGGAGCCAGTTGAAAGCGTCCCTATAAATACATACATTAATGTTAGCTTGTGTCAAGTCTGCTCGGTGGAATGGATGTTTACTGCCGAGATGCTGGAGCATTGACGATGTGCTATTTTGGTCCAGCTAGTTAGATTTTACGATAGACACTAATAATTGAATCATGAGACTAGTGAAGATTCACTTACCTAACGTAGTTTAATGACTGAAGATCCGTCTGAAGTGTCACCGAATTTTAGCACACTTAAAACTTTAACCCTTGCGTTAAATTTAAAACGTTTTTCAACACTTTTGTCGCTTTTCCCAATGTTTTTTTTGTTTTTCTCCAAGTTTTTGAAGCTTTTTCCAAAATTTTTGATTCTTTTGTTTAGTTTCTTTGTTCTATTATAAAAGAATTCTTTAATTATTCTATAAAATTGAATAAAACACCCAAATTCATTGAAAGTAATGAACTGATCATTTATTTTTTGGGTTAATAGAAATTTCGGACTTTTTGAAAATGGGCCAAATTTGACCCAATGACAACAGGAGTGTTAAGTGTCACTGGACATAACTGACTTTAACCTGCCACTCATTTACTTATTTTTGCCAGTGGATGGAGAACCAGGACTGTGAGGAGGCGTCCGTCTACCCTTGCTGCAGTCAGTCCACCTTCCCCTACAAGCAGGAAGTGTTTGAGCTGTGCATCAAGAGAGCCATCATGGAGCTGGACCGGAGCACCAACTACCATCTGGACAGCAAGACGCCCGGCCCGCGCTTCGACATCAATGACACCATCAGAGCCATAGTGTTAGAGTTCAAGAGCACCTACCTCTTCACCCTGGCCTACGACAAGATGTTCCAGTTCTACCGTGAGGTTTGTGCTAGCCACTATTTGCCACTATTTATTCTAGATATAATGTAGACTGGATGTAGGCCATTGTATGGTACTCTCCATTTTGTTTGTCATATACAAGACATTCTGGCATGGCTTTTGTTCAACCTATTTACCAATGTGTTTGTGTCTAAGTGACTGATGGGAACAACAATGTTTCACATCGGTCCAGTATTAAGGGAGACTGTCCCTACCTGATGTGAGTCGAGTGCAGATGTTAGTTCCACATGCTCAGATTTAGACGGTTTACGGCATAACGTGTCATACCGAAATATGTGAAATCCATGAAATAATAAACTTAAAGTTTACGTGTTTTTTTTTCTTCTTAAAATTGAACCTTTATTTACTTTTTTTTTTTAAACAGGATAAGTTTTTAATCTGCTGTGATTCTCTGGACGCTAACGGTGCGGTTGTGTTGCAGGTGGATGCCTGGATCGAGGAGGAGTTGCAGTACGCGCCGGCTGGCCTCAGCCACGGCTGGTTCATCAGCAACCTGGAGTTCTACGACCTGCAGGACAGCCTGTCGGACGGCACTCTGGTCGCCATGGCGCTGTCGGTGGCCGTGGCCTTCAGCGTTATGCTGCTGACCACCTGGAACGTCATCATCAGCCTGTACGCCATCCTGTCCATTGCCGGCACCATCTTCGTGACCGTGGGCTCCCTGGTGCTGCTGGGCTGGGAGCTGAACGTCCTGGAGTCGGTCACCATCTCCGTCGCCGTGGGGCTCTCGGTGGACTTCGCCGTCCACTACGGCGTGGCCTACCGGCTCGCCCCCGAGCCCGACCGGGAGGGGAAGGTGATTTTCTCCCTCAGCCGCATGGGCTCTGCCATCGCCATGGCGGCACTGACCACCTTTGTTGCCGGGGCTATGATGATGCCCTCCACCGTGTTGGCCTACACCCAGCTGGGCACGTTCATGATGCTCATCATGTGCATCAGCTGGGCCTTCGCCACCTTCTTCTTCCAGTGCATGTGTCGCTGCCTGGGGCCGCAGGGCACCTGTGGCCAGATCCCCTTGCCCAAAAAGCTGCAGTGTCAGGTGTTCTCCGAGGTCACGGCCAAGAGCCCCCCGGCTCAGGGGAAAGGCTCCGGCCTCGGGAAGTACCAACTGGACGGGCGGGGCGGGGAGGTGGAGCATTACGAGCTGGAGCCCTTGGCTTCCAGTCACAAAAGTGAAGATAAAGCCGGAGAGGAGCTTTACAACGGAATCCCTCCCCAGCAGCACAGCGGCCCGTACCCACACATCCATTACCCGAGCAAAGCTGACGCTGGCCCACCCGGCCCCGAGAACGGCCTCGGAGCCACACTGAGCTCAGCAGCCCGGTGCCAGTACTCTCAACACACTAACTGCACATGCGGGGACCCTCCTCTTCCTCAGCATTATGCCCCCCACCTCTGTGCTCAACCTGCCCAGGACTCCCTGTCATGCCCTCCCACCCCGCAGCTATTCCCACTCTCAGGAAACTCCCCAGGTAAACAAAACGCAGCCCTGTTACCTACGAACCTGGACCCTGTCTACACACACATGGAATGCCGAATGCATTACGTCCACTGTTCCCCGGCACATTTCCACCACTGCTCCCCGGGGAGAATAGCGGCCCCCAGGCAAGGTCCTGTCCACAGCTGCCATCTCGAGAACTTTTGTGTCCACAGCGGTTCAGCCAGAGAGCCCAGATCCACAGCTCCTGGCTCGGAGCCTGTGGGACATGAGGATGACCACAGACACGAAACGAGGCCCTCAAGTCCCGGCAGTAGCCACAATATCAGCCCCCCAGCCCCGACACAAGCTCAGACTCAATGCCCCTCCCCCTCCCTGGGCTCACCACACACAACCAGTTCTGAAAGACAGCAGAGAAGGGACAGTGGCCATTGTTGTGGGGACAACCACGTATCCACCACAACCCCAGGTACCACAACCCACATGGATGCTTGTTGTAAAATCCCTGGCAACCCGGAGCAGCTCAGGAGCCTTCACGTCCCACGGGAGGAAAGCGCCAAAAAGTGCAAGCGCAACTCCAAAAGACAGCGGGCGTCCTCTGCCTCTCCAAAGAAACTCTATTGTTTTAACAGGGCGTTGAAAGTGAAGTGCAATTCAGCTTCAGAGTTCAACGTGCCAAAAACTGAAACCTGCGTGCCTCCAATTACAATACACACAAATCCCTCTTCTGAAAGCTTATGCTGACAATGGATTGAGATTTTTAAACAAAAATTTAATCTGGAACAAATAGCAAATGTCCAAAAACCAGGAATGACACATACAATGTCTCTGTGCAGTCAAACAAGGTTTGTGATGTGTTTGCTGACCTAAGTGCCTCAATGTGTTTCCTGAAACAGCACAGACCCACTCAATATAATCCGTTTACATCTTTCTCTTTGTACTCACCAGGTCTTCACGTGCCACATTATGTGTAACAGTGAAACACACACACACTATTATTATAGCTATATCATTGTGGGAAATCGACTGCTGTCCCGGTTTCAATTTATTTTAAATGGAAACTTGATTGAAACAAGTTTTTTCGGTGTTGACTATCAAAATCAAGAGCAGGATCGGAGATTCTCATTGTATTTTTTCTCTTTTAAACCCGTCTATTTGTGCACATCCGGGGGAAAACTACAACACACAGCGTAGCTTACCGGCTGGTAGCGTGCCACTTAAGACACGTCTAACGTTAGCTTACCGGAAACCCGCCACTGCCGGAGTCGGAAATAACAAAGAAACTACAAACCGGAAACTCCTAGTGCTTCCCAACAAAAGTAAAACGTGAACGCCGACAGCACTCCATGGTGTATTCAGGTGCACCTTGGTAAATTATTTGTGCATTCAGTTGCACCTCGTAAACTCTGAGAAACTCAAACTGTTGCTGCAAAGTAGCCTTCTGTTATCTAATGGCTCTTGGTGTGGCATTGCCGTCTTCGTTGAAATTAAAATGTTAAAGTCGTAAATCGAATGGTGACCTTCACATTGAATGCAATTATGGATTTGGAGAATCGTGACACCCCTACTCCAGGTCTTCACGTACTAGATTTTACAGCGAAACGCACACTATATCATTATAGGAAATGAATGATCTTTTCACAAAAGTTCATTGTTAAATAAACTCATACAGCAGCCATTTGCACCGACAGTAGTAGATAGTATATGTTGTGTGTAATTATTATTATTATTATATATAATCACATCAACCATAACACAAACGTGCCACATTTTACAGTTCAAGTTGATAAAAAAGTCATCGCCCGACACTTTCTGTATGTGTGGGAGCTAGTGTTGAATTCTGTGTGCTCTTGTGTTCAAGTCGCCACACGCCTCAGATAAAAGATGTACTGTATGATTAAAATGTCTTTTTTTTATCACTTTTGTCCTGGTGTCTCCTATTGTCCGCTCTCCCTTCCTCACGCACACTTAGACCATAATATGAGACGAGGCTGCGTTTTAAAGAAGAGGGTCTATCTTTAATCATAACAGCGTACACCTGTTTCATTGTCTCATAACTGCTATCTGTTACATCTGGCCTGAGGTCCCTGACTGGGCCGGCTCTCTGTTCTTTATGTTCACGTAGACGTGATTTACACCAGAATAACACTGGTGTAACTAAATGACTGGATGAGGGAGGAGTCCTGTAGATTTGAGGAACCCACCGAGAATGATCTCTCAACTCTGCAGTTCCCCTCATCTGTTCGGAGCTTTACAGCATCTTTCAGCTTGTTTCTGTTTTTCGGGCTGTCATCACTCATCACTGTCCGTTACCTTTCAGGTCACAGCGAGCTGTTTTGGGCTCAATAGCTTTGATAACTGCACTGTACGCTACGTACCCAGTGCCAAATAAGTTAGCATACATCTGAGGAAGACTCAGCATTTAGCACGATCTGGTAGGGACAAAAAGCTAAAGGAATTGGAGAGTGAATATCTGAGTTGCATTATTCATTTTTTATTAATTAGGTGGCCACTATAGAGACAACGTTTCATTTGACCTTCCTCTTTCTTTGCGTTAGCATTCGAAACTCCGGTGGATTTATGAGGACTAGTGTAGCTCAGCGGGAATTCTTTCAGGAAGACCTAACTGTTAATCAATGCTCTCCTCAATCCAATCAGCTGTTATCCAGATACATTCTTATCATGCTGTGTATGTATAACTGTTACAGGTCTGTAACTAGTCTCTCCTGATGGAAATGTATCTCAGTGTAAATCCTGTCAGGAAGACTTCCCTCTTAATCAACGCTCTACCTAACTCCAGTCAGCTGTTGGAGGCGTTCACCTTCCTGCTCCACCAATCAGAATCGTACACAAAAGGGCCAATCACAGTGTCGCAACCCCACGTGAAATAATCTTTCTCCCTTTGCTATCAGCTGTCGTTGCAGGCAAAGAGTCTCCTCTCCCCCTTCCACCTCCAGTCCTCTACTCCAGCTGACCGGTCCGGAGCCTCCTTCAGTCTGGTCTTCGGGCTCCTTTGTCGCAACCACCGGTCTATAGATTCCATCGGGGGGTCTGATGGTTCTCCACCCCTATATACAGTATGTATGTACAAAATAGTTGTGTAGCGATTTTGGTTCACTTCAGATACGGTATTTGGGACCACTAAGGTCTATATAAAAGAGACTTCAGATACAGTATTAGGGACCACTAAGGTCTATATAAAAGAGACTTCAGATACAGTATTAGGGACCACTAAGGTCTATATAAAGAGACTTCAGATACAGTATTAGGGACCACTAAGGTCTATATAAAAGCATCCAAAGAGCACAATGTCATGATGGGACCTTAAAGTAAAAGTACAGAAGTTTCACCTAACCCTATTAAAAGTAAAAGTACTCAATGCAGTCAAATCCTCACATTTTAGAAAATGGAAACAAAACAGTTCCGTCAGTCAACTAAGTGTTTATTGGCTTATTATTTAGCTCAACTTGTACTATCTGTTGTTGGTTAGTTTAATTTATAATTAAACATATTTTATCGACTACATGTGTTTTGTGTGCAAAAATCTTGTGTAAAGTAACTAAAGCTGTAAAGGTGAATGTAGAGGAGTAAAAGTAGAACATCTCTCTCTGAAATGGCAGAGTAGAAGCAGAGCGTGGTATGGAGTGTTGCATGTGTTCTTAACGAGACTAACGAGACCGTGTGGACGGTTTGCTGATCCCACAGCTCACTGCATTTCTTTTGATGTGGACTCTCAGCCAATCGTCTTCTCACTATCTTCCGCTTTGACATCTCAAATTCAGTGTTTTATTATTTTGCGTCCCAGACCCTTTTTTCCATTGTGGTTGCAGAGGGGCTTTCTGTGGAAATCTGGTTAACTCTTCACGTTGCGTTGGTTTTCAAAGTGAAACCCTTTCCACCACAACCTTGGCTTGGAAAAAGAAAAGCAGCTGGAAAATGGACGGCAGCATAGCTGGAGATTGTTTCCCCCCAGGCAGGCTGGTGGTGGTGTCAGAGGAAAAGTACCGCTATGCTTTGGCTGGTTCTTTCCTCTCACCCCCCCAACCCCCCCTAACCCCAGAACAAACTTCCACAAACAAACAAGCACTGTGAAACATATTACGTAAGTAAAACCACCCACACTAGGCTCACTTGATTCTGAAGTAAAGATCTAATTTTGGCTCATAGAGATCAGTTTGTGTTCCCCTCAGCCTCAGATCCCCGCCCCCCCCAGGGCTCCCTTTTCCCATTCTCCTCCTCCTCGTAATCTCTGTGGTGAAGATGAGTCCACTTCCCCTTGAGGATCCCTCCTCTGGCTTGCGTGAGCATCCCTGTAATTATATTTGCTTAAGCAGAGGTCAAATATTAGCTATGACCATGTGGCAGGGTTTATTACCTTTCCCTGCGAGGGAGACTCTCCGAAGCATGAGTCTCTGTTCGAAGAATACTCTGCAGGCCTGAAATAACCGGAGAGAGGCCGCAGAGCTGGAGCGCTGCTTTACAAGGCTGCCACTTTCTTTTCAAATGACATTTTGGCGGCGCTGGCAGACCGGTCCCGATCTATAGAAGATCTTTACTTTAATCACGTTAGTACAGTAGAGGAGCAGATGCTCTTTAATGCCCCCTCCTTCCTCATCGGCACTCTTGGTGTCTCTGCACCGCCATTGCTGCCGGGGAATGACTTTAACTGGACTTTAGTGGCACTACCGATACATAGTATAATTGTTTTTATACAGTCTGTGGTTGTGACATCACAACCGTACAGAAGTCCTGACGGGCCCCCAGGAAGAGCGCCGAACTTTGAGCCAATTTGGAATAGCGGCTTGGACTTGATGCCATGGGCCCCAAAAGACTTGTCCCCGTGTACTTTTATGTGAAAATGACGTCTGTAACTCAGTGCATACATTTTTTGCAGCGTCACAACTCCCGCAAAATGACTTTCACTATCTGCATTTGACCAAATCGGTCCGATAACATCTGGAAAGTCTAGAAAAGCTGCACGATGAAATCATTTGATTCCCAGTGGAGGTGGAGTGCTCGGGAAGTAGCTGGCTGGATCTGAGCGCCTGCTCAATGGGCCCCGTAGGAAATCAGGTGAAGATAATGAGCTCTTCTGAAGAGCCCAGCATGTTTTATTAAATCCTCCGTGTCATCCTTGGCTGCTAGCAACTGCGTGGAGAAGGGTTGGAGGGGGGGGGCGTGATCACAGAGGGCTTGTATCATGTTTGCCAGTTTAGTTGTCATTACTTAGAATTCCACAACGGGGAGACAGAAACTACTCACTGTAGCTTTAAAGGCACCGTTTCTGAATCGGGACTGTCTCCATGAACTGAGCGGTTTGTCTTTATTTAGCACCTTGACCTGCTTTATAATCAAAAAAACACATGGAAATGTTGGTACTATACACTTAAAATTCATAGGCTCGTTATGTCTTCGTATAGCTACATTTACTTAGAAAATATAAACAACTGCTTTATAAAAGCAGCCCAGACAGATGTTAATGTTGGACAGCGTTCAGATTAATGGACTGTCCACAGTGAATAAGCAGCAGGAGCCCCGAGACGGGCCGTAACGTTGGGAACAGCTGGCTCATAAAGGCTGGGAGGATGCAGGCGGCCGGGCCAGAAGGACGGAAGCGCTCCTCCGCCCAGTAGCTTCCTGTTTTCAGACACACAGCTCAAATAAAAGGAAACGTGCTGACCCCAGATTGACTCTCAGCTTACAGTCCAACAACCCCCCGGGCTTAGAGAGACGCTGTCGTCGGCAGTTGCTGTGATAATAATAAAATAGTGTTTTAAAGGGCGCCCTTGTCTAATGTGAAACCCTGTGCAATATTAAACAGTCACCATCTAGCGAGGAGAAGGAAATCTAAAGGGGTCCCTGCACATTTTCTCCGATCAGGCATCTGAACACTCATTCCGTGCTTTTATCCTTATTTTGGGGTTGTAGGCTATTTCTGTGGAAAAAAGCACACAAAACATGAAATCTGAGAATAATAAATGTTACAATGGGACAACTCCAGGAAATGTGGACCGGCCTTCATGATAACCCATGTCGGACCGCATGGACTCAGGTTCCATTCAGATGAGGATTCTTTGTTCTGGGAGATGGGTCAGTCCTAACATGGACGGATAAGCACACAAGATGCCGGTCCAGACTAGTTTAATGTGAGCCAGACAGATTCTTTTAAAGGGATGGAAGAATGAAGGGGGGCCGTCCATCCAGGAGTGGGCGTGTGAGATGGCTAGGGGGGGGGCATTTGAAAAAGATGTCTTATAAATGGGTTGCCAGGTTGGATGTCCACACTAGAAAATGGGGACAGTTCCTGAGCTTTGTGGAGATCTTCTTAGAAGCTTTGTGCATGAGGAGTTTATGGTGTTGTCGTTTATACATATGTTTATGTTTATTTGATTATGGTTTATTGTCATGAATTGTAACTCACTGAACCGTGTGCCGTGAGCGGTAGTTACCCGTTACCCGCCGTGATTCTCTCTTCTACATGTCAAAGCTGTCCCGGGGACTCGTGTCCTCCTCCGTGTCTCAGGGACGATCGGGGCACCAACATGAGTCACGACGGCCGACAAATGCTTTCCAAACATGATCACATTTGAAATTGAATTGTATTTGGATTACACTTAATCAATTGGACCCATTTTGCTTAGTTAATGTTACATTACATACATTATTGATTATTATTATTAATTCCGTTGACATAACATTAACAAATCCCATAATCATTGTGTTATACTGTACATGGCATTGGGTCATGGAGTGATTTAAAGGCTGACAATAACAAAAGATGACAACAGAAACAAAAAATGAAAAAAGGAATTATATATTGATTTATGCCACATTTCATCAAAGTACATAATAATTAAAAGAAAAACTGGACAGGACATGTTTTGCATCTCATTCTTTACCTTTTTTTTTTCTCTGAATTCAACTTTTTCCTTGAAAAACATCTTCCTCCTCCTGCTAAGGACCCTGAGTACAAGCTTAGTAATAATTATGTATCAACAGCTGATCTTAGTTCAAATGTCCCACATAGCAACAGTTCACATAGCAACGGCCCCGATGTTCTCTAGCTGGATGCCGTCCTCATTCTGACGTTGGACGTCCGGCTGTGCAGGCTCACGTTTGTCCTCTGCCAACACTTTCACCTTCGTGTCTTTGAGCATCCGTGAGACGAGCCGCTCATAAAACCAGTCCAGGTCCTGAGGGTCCTCCGGCCAGACCAGGTACCGTCTCCTCTGGACGAAAGCCCGGACTGCGTTGTACTTCATCAGCTGGTAGTGGGCCACCTTGAGTTGGATTGGGTAAGAATGGAGACAAATTGCACAGCACCAGTGTGAGTGCCCCAGAACGTAAAGCCCGTTTCCATGACAACTCTTACATTTATACACACGCGTTGCACTCAACCCATTCTGTCTCTTTTCTTATGCAAAACAGCAATTTTGTATACATTATTACTCTTTAATTTTTTATTTCATATTCCTGTTGAACATGTTTGTTTATATATAAATCTTTCACCAAGGCAAATTCCACGCCAGAGTAACTTTTGAGGCAATAAACCCTCTTCAGATTCTAATTCTGATGATCATTTATATTTGTATGAAGCCTGACCTCTACTGGTGAAAAGGAGGAACTAAACATCCTTCATCCTTCATCCTTGGTGCTGCTTGTTCTCTACACCCGGGATTCAAAGGTTGAAATAGTTTGGTAATGGCTTAAAGTAAAGTTCTGGATATATGGTTGAAACCTTCTGCTTCCCTCTAGGTATCACAACACTTAACCTGGCCCCAAGTGTGAGCCAGGAGCACGTCGAAGGTCTGGTGCCTACTTTAACGAGCAGTAATCCGGTTTAACCGACATACCTGGGTTTGGGCTATGATTACTCTTTAAAGTAGCTCTTGAATATTTCTGTATTAACAGTGAATCACATGACTACTAGTGTGTTAAAGTTGTCTGCAGTGTCTTCCTCGTCCCAGACACGTGCTGTCTGGGTTCACCCTCCCTGCAGCAGACCTCCCATGCTCTGAGACCGGCTGAGCACCACAACGCCAGCAGGGAAGACCAAGTTAGCGACTAGCTAGTGAACATAGTACAGCATTTAGCAGCTAAGGAGACCGATTTTTATTATTAATTATTATTGGACTTAAATTTGTCGGGTGGCCAGAAAAAACCCAAATAAATGTTAACATTTCTTCGTATCTCATTGATGTGTAAAAAGGCAGCTGCTGGCTGACAGCTAGTTTCCTCTTACCCAGTGGCCAACGACTCCCTTATTGCAGGTCTGTGGTAAATATATTCACATGTAGAAATCCTACATTTCTATTTATGACGTTTGCCAACCCCCAGAGAATGGACATAAAGAAAGCAGCAGAGCAGCGTTATACACACCTTCCCCACCACCAACATGAGCAGCACGTCGGTCAGCTCCTCCAGCGTCCGGCCCTGGGCCAGCGTGAACGCCTCCAAGCACCAGCCGTCTACGAAGACCACAACCCAGTTAGTTTCCTCTAACTGTTGAATGTTTTCATTTGGCAATTCATTTTAGGATTCAGAGAAGTGTGAAAACAACGAGGAGAGAGAAAACAGCCGGACTGTGGCCATGGTGCAAACTGGCTCGCTAGTATTTAGAAACTCAGGACGGCTTAGCATACAGACTGGAAACAGGTGGAAACAGGTGGAAACAGGCGGAAACAGGTGGAAACAGGTAGAAACAGGCGGAAACAGGTAGAAACAGGCGGAAACAGGTAAAAACAGGTAGAAACAGGCGGAAACAGGTAGAAACAGGTGGAAACAGGTGGAAACAGGCGGAAACAGGTGGAAACAGGTGGAAACAGGTGGAAACAGGCGGAAACAGGCGGAAACAGGTAGAAACAGGCGGAAACAGGTAGAAACAGGCGGAAACAGGTAAAAACAGGTAGAAACAGGCGGAAACAGGTAGAAACAGGCGGCCTGGCTCTGCCTGAAGGTTACAGGCCCACCAGCCAGGATGTGTCTGTGTTAAACAAATCTGAAGATGGCACACCCTGCATAATGATAAAAAATGTATGACTAAGCTGCATATAAAAGAAATCATATTAATATTTCATCTTATTTTCATATTATTAAATAGTGATGCAGTTATGCAGGACTAGCAGCAGTGTGGAAATAGCTTGTAGGCTAAAGCAGATGTATGCTAGTAGAAGGCCGGACGTAGTCGTCATGTTGCAGATGTTCAGTGAGTGTGACATTGCTTTCATGTAACATGTGCTGTTATCGGGGAAATCATCGCAACATTAAATGAACTACCAATGTTGCCAATGTTCTTATCACATGTTGCTAAGCAGCAGTGAAGAAAACTAGTTGCCTGTTATTGATACAATATGTAGAAGACAAATATTCCGAATCATGTTTTAATGAGATCCAAAGATAGGCGGCACGATGGCTCCGTGGTTAGCACTGGCGAATCCCAGCATGCAGCACTGCTGAGCACCTGTTACCTGTTGTCTCTGGTTTCGTCCCAATGAAAACAGGTAGCTAGGTCAGTGCTCCTGTCCTCCAACCAAAAAGCACAGGAAAAAAGAATTGAAGTTGGTATCGGGCGACTGCCCACCGCTGCAGTGCAGGATGGGTAAAATGCAGAGGACACTAAAGAAATGACAACAAAGGCTCCCTAAACCGTAAAATAAGAAGACAAAAGTATGTTATGGTTACTTTGTTTCCTTCACATGTTATCCCACAGGCCCCCCTACATTAATATTCCCGGCTACACTGCTGTTCTAAAGTAAAAGTTGTGGTTTTAAACGGTTTCTTGGCTAGGAGAAGGGACCTACTGAAGACTCTTCAGATTCTGTACAGTACAGCATCCAGGTGCAGAGTTAAACCACTCGCGGGATCACAAACCAGATTTCCAGGGGCCGTTACGTTTCCACTCTTGGCAAGAAAATGGATTAATGGCCCAGTCCCAAAGTGAGCCCCGAGGACTAAGGACTCCCAGACTGAATTGATCTCAGGTGTTAAGTGAGTGTGTGTGAGGCCACATGGGCTCAGATAGGTAAATAATGGTTTGGGACAGCACCTCACCAGATCATGTTACCTTGGCAACATTTAATAATAAAGGCCTCGCTGATACTTGCCGGTTTGGGGATCTTTATTTTAAGTTTGTAGCTGTCCACACGGCCGAGGCCCCGGAGACGGCTGGCTGACTCCTCGTTTATTCCAACTCTCGTTCTACCAGATGGACGACGGGTCGCTCCGTGGTCGGGTGGCGTGCTGTTGTTTACCTTTGTAATTTCCGGATATCCCTGTGGACTCCATGGTAAACGTCAACGCTTTGAACTATGGGTAATTCCCTTTTGGTGGAGTCTGTCTCCCCCCCCCCCTTTGAAATTCAACATTGGGACGACCCTAAGACTTTGCGAGAATGTGTACCAAAGTCATTGGGTGCGGACTTTGGGATTGGGCCAACGTATCTCTCAAAATGTCAAACTATTCCTTGAAAGAAAAGAAAACAATGTCAAAGTCCCAAAAAATGGTAAAGTGTTAATCAAAGTCAGAAAACCGGTACCTTTAAGGAACTCGTTGGAGACAACGCACACAGTCTTCCTGCTGCTCCAGATGGCGTCTCTGATGTTGGAAAGGTGATCCCCACCTGGCAGGAAGTCTCTGGCCTCGAAGCAACAGTGGAAGATGTTCTCCTCTGAAAACTCCGTATCCAGCTTCTTCAACAAAGCAGCCTCTACCCACCCATGGTCATTGCTGCTAAAGCAGAAGAAGGCATCGTACTGCACTTCGTCCACAGGAGGTGTCGGTTTTGGTCCTTCCACAACCCTACTGACGACCTTTTTGTAGATGATGAATATGCGCCCTCGGAGACGGGCGTAAGAAATCCCGCTGAGGGTGGCAGTGATGATGAGGAGAGAGGAGAAGATAAAGAGAGCAAATTTCAGATCTTGGACGACCGTTTCGTCGTCTTCCTCACACGGTTCGATTATCGCAAAGTAATCCAGCAGAGGAAGATTTTGGAGGGCTGCTGGAAACTCACACGTGTACTCCGTAACGGGGCTCAGGAAGCTTACGTTGGTCTCGTTCAGCCACCTCAGGAAGCTCTCCAGATTGCAATCGCAGGAGAACCGATTGGCAGCCAGGCTGAGGACGCTGAGAGACCGAAAAATCCCGGGGTCTGGGGAGGCCAAAAAGTTGTTTGAGAGGTCGAGCCTTTGCAGGCTGGCTGGAAGGAGATCCGGCTGCAGATAGGTTAAAGCATTCGAGGAGAGGTCCATCTCTATGATCGAGCCTAGACCGCGGAAAATCCCTTGTGGGAAAGTCGCGAGGGAGTTGAGGCTTAAATTCAGACCGAGCAGATTCTCTAGAGGATCAAACAGGTCGAGGCAATGCCCCTGCCCCCAAAGCATGTTTAGTGAACTGTCATGGAGATCCAGCACTTGCAAGCTATTATTATAAGGTACTGTCACGTCCCGACTGCACCAGTTGATGATGTTGCCACCATAAAATAAATTTTGGAGACGACTGAATTGAGTTAACATCCAATAAACATCCTGTAAATTAGTTAATCTGTTGTCTGAAATGTCCACATGGATACTGCTCTTGCCCAATTCATCGATTCGGTATAGAGAATTCAACTTATTGTCCTTTAAGAGAAGAAAATCCAAGTTTGGTAACGGAGCAGGGTTACCCAGTTTTCGCAGAGAATTTCCGGTCAGATATAACGCTCGCAATTTTGGAAGGCCGCTGAATGCTTTGTCTCCCAGTACACCAATATGGTTGTTAGACAGATCCAACACCCGCAGATCTGTCAGATTGGTGAATGTGTGCGAATGTATTTCTCCCAAGAGGTTGAATGACAGGTTGAGCATTCGTAAATGTCCTTGAAGACCATTGAAGGCATTTCTGTTAATCTGATTGATTTTGTTAAGTGAAATGTCAATAATTATTGCATCCTTTAGAGGATTTAAAAAAGCTTTCCGCAAAGCAAATATTTTGCATCTAGATAGATCTAAAATTTCAACTGAACTGTTCATGAGGCCTTGGAATGTGCTTTCATCTGGATCGGGGAGGTTATCATATGAAAAGCCTTTGCCCATGTGGCCAGAGAAGATGAGATGAGCAATGGGAGTACCATCTATGGCTTTAAAGAATTGTCTTGATGTGTCCACGTTCAACCCAGTGCTGGATAAGTCAAGGATATTAAAGGCCATCCCTCTGAAAGGGTTCCCGCATCTTTCCCAGTCAAAATCTCTACTGTACACAAAGTAATTGGATTGCAAGTTCAGGAGTGTGAAGTACTTCCCCCGGAAACCAACAAGATCCTCTTCACATAAGCTTTTGATCTGATTCAGTTTGAGGTTCAGCTGTGTGAACTTTGTGAGTTTTGAAAAGAACAATCCTGGCCGGAGACTCACTATTTTATTAGCAAAGAGATTCAGCGTTTCTAAGGACAAGAGTGGCTCCAGATAGCTTTCTGCTAGTATGGAGTCTGTCAAATTGCAATAATCCAAAAACAGGTGTTGTAATTTGAACAGTCCTGCAAAAGCCCTTGGCTCCATCTGCAGGCCAGGATTAGAGCCTAGGACCAACCGGGTCAGTTTTCTCTGCCTGAGGAACGCGTTGTTCCTGATGACCAGCTGCAGTTTCTGGTTTCCCAGATCTAATTGTTGCAGCTGGTCATATCTTCTGAGTGAGCTGCTGTTGATCTCGCTGATGTAGTTCATCTCCAGGAAGAGGTGGGTGATGTTGGGAGGCAGAGCAGGAACCCAGTAGTGGTGCTGGTAGGCGCAGTTAGCCACAAGGTTGTACAAGGTGCATGATGGGTAGCATGTTGGTACCTGCAGGTAGGAAAGTTACATTATTTTAAGATATATGCTTATTAGCTTTCTGGCTAACAGTTGGAAGGAAAGATTGATATCACTCTTAAAGTCTGTATTGTAAATATTAGGGGTGGGGGGTGGAATCAATATAGCATAGTATTGCAATATTTTCCGTGGAAATACTGTATCGATACACAGAGGACAAGTATAGATGTCATCTTATATTATAAAAATTAAAGCTTAGTGTTTAACTTTTTTTTTATTGAATAAAATTGAAGTGGAAGGAAAAAAACAAACGAAATAATGTATCTTTTCTCTAACAGATGTTGACAAAATCTTTCTATGGGGACCTAATTTGAAGTTGAAAAAAAGGTAATAAATTGCATATATCACAGAATATTGCAATATTTTCACAATCGCAATATTATTTAAACATGGAGCAGCAGCCAGTTAGCTTAATTTACTATAAAGACTCAAAAACAGCACTGATTATGGGTTTTAATCCATTCAAAACACATTCATTAGTGAGATCAGACTAGAATTCAGTTTTAAAAAACTTTCTGGTTACTGTCTTCTAACTATTCTTTTACTAAACAAAGTACAACTTATCATGGGCGATTTTAGACCCTTTTTAGGGGGGTTCAACCCCCTAAAATAATATTATTATTTTTTAAATCACTTTTAGTGCTTCGAGTTTGACGTCGCAAATCTAGCTGTTAGCTTAGAGTCAGGGTTGGACCCTGTAACAGTTTGTCCTGACCCTGAACCCTGCCTGATGTAGCAGCTGACAGAGTAACAGGAACTGTGTAATGAGGAACTTCATAATCTCCAAATTCTGACACACTCTTATGTACCAATTTACAGCGGAAATACCTTGATTTGGCCTGGTTGAAGAAGAAAAAACACAAATGACAATTCAAAATATATCAAAATTATAATGGAAAGTAGGTGAAATTATGAATTTTTCAGTGAGTATATAAAACTCCTGGCTAAAACTAAACTAGACCACACTACTGGCTGAGCCCCCCTAAAGGTCTGATCCTAGAATTGCCCCTGTAATTAATCCAGTTTAAACCCAATGTTGTACACATACCTGTAGGTATAAGCCAATGAAAACCACCTGAAGAGCCGGCGTCCACATCCTGTCCTCGCCCTGACAGGATGTCCAAACAGAAATCCCAAATTAGCAGAAGAATGAGATGTTGTTCCACAGGATCAGCAGCTCAAATATTAGTAGGGACAGAGATTGTTGTGAGCGTTTAGTATGTAGGTAAGGTGTAGGTAAGGTACAGGTACAGGTAAGGTACAGGTACAGGTAAGGTATAGGTAAGGTACAGGTACAGGTAAGGTACAGGTACAGGTAAGGTATAGGTAAGGTACAGGTACAGGTAAGGTAAGGTTAAGGTATATAGGTAAGGTACAGGTATAATAAAGCTCCATTCGAGTAGATGACATGTTTGCCTTGAGCTAATAACTGGTAGGCTATGTGTCACTGCGATGAATATGACTGCTGCCCCCCCCCCCCCCCCCCCCCCCGTATGGTTCCCTATCCGGATTTCTAACTTCATAAACAGCACTTCTTCTGAGTAGCCTACCACCGTGAAATCATATACAGCATATAACAAAGTCCCCTTTATGCCTGCTGTAACTCGACGCCTTTCCATAACTTCGCATTATTTATCATCGAGCTGTAGCCCTAAGTGGTCCAGTAAGCTTGGAGTTTATTAAAGAACAGTTGGAGTGACACGACATATTTATTGGTATTAGAACTACTCGACTACAGTCCATGTGTGAGTCCGTCACACGTGTTCCTTTAGAAGTTGTAGGTGTGGACCTCGTACCTGTGCCGGTGTTGAAGAGGAAAGCTTCTCCCGGTCGCTCCCCCGCAGCCTGCGGCTCCTCTCTGCTCTGAGTCCCGCCAACATGCTCCAGCTAGCCTGCAGCTAGCCTGCAGCTAGCCTAGCCTAGCCTATGGCTACTATTGATTTTCTGTCATTCGCTAACAACTGGAAAATGTCGCAATTTCCCAAATGACCAAATATCCACTTCCTCTTTCGATAACGTTTCACATGTTCTTGCCCCAGGGGTTGCAGTAGAGCCTCATATTATGGGATGGTTCATCTGTGGCGACATCTGTCGTTACCAACCCTGAACTTTGGAACGCTCCAACCCTTCCATGACTGGAGCCCTGTAACACACAGGCTGGAGGCCAGGGCTGGGAAGGAGCCATTTAAACACACGAGTCTCCACTGGTGGAGATGACATTTCTACATGTCAACATGTTATTTTGTTAAAATGGTCATTGATGATTCCTGTTTTAAAAAAAATGGCCATGTTACAAATCTATTTTCATATCCAGAAATCCCATTTGGGCCAGTCGAAAGGGATTTACAGATCCTATCTCAGGAGAATAATTCCTGTTTCCCCAGTAAGATGCTGATTACACATTGGGACTAGGTTATACTGTAAGTAATGTACAGTGGGGGGAAAAGTATTCAGGGCCTTTACTTAAGTAAAAGTACTCTGTTACAAATAAAAGTCCCGCATTTAAATGTTACTTAGGTAAAAGTATTGTCAAGAAAATGTGCTTGTGTGTCTAATCCTTTCAGCTGGACTTGTAGGCTGTTATATTGCTGGGTGGTTTAATTTGTAATAGAACACAAATTGTAAAGTACTACTAACCTAACGGAAGCAGTCAGATGAATGTAGTGGACTTAAAAGGACAATTCTTCTCTCTCAAATGTAGTGGAGTAGAAGTGGAAAGTGGCACAAAAAGAAAAGACTCAAGTAACTGATTCTCCAGAATGAATGAAGAGTACGGAAATGAGAATAACTTAAAATCTGAAAACAAAAATGAGTATAAAATCTATAAAAGTGATAACAGTAGGCTACATAGCGGAGCTTGGAGTGCCCAAGAGGAGATCTGGAAATCTTAAGCTTTAAAGGGTTAAATGGAGTAACATTTTGTACATGTATACACAGTTTATGTACAGTATATTTATCCAAAAGTACAAGAGATTAAACAAGTTTATTTCTTTCATACTTTGCAACATATTAACATGAAAACATGCATTTTGCTCCAAACATATCTGTACTTAAGTACAGTACTTGAGTAATGGCTGGTAGTTTCCCATTTCAGATAGAGAGGGCCAACTTCTCAACAACCCATCTCAAACAGGCTGTGGGCATCGTCACGAGGCCCGTCTCAAGTACCACAACGCTATTGGTCGACTTATGGTCGACTGAACTACAAAACGCCGCCATTTTGATTTTACTGTTTGGTTGGTTTGTAAAGATTCAGTAGCCTATAATAGTGAGGAATGTGGTCCCACTTATACCCGGAACCCAAAGTGACACCTTCAGTTTAAACCTCCAAAAGATTCCATTTGATAAGTTATTAGAAGCATTACGAGGAAAAGCAGTCGCTCGTCATATTTGAGAAGCTGAAACCATGAAATGTTTTTACATTAAAAATAACTTGTTTCCAATTCATTTCCGGACAAATTGATTATTCCACTAATCATGTCAACCATGGTGATTATTATCTATGTTATGTAGTTTATGTGGAATTGATCATTCCAAACAATCAATTAGTCGATGGAGTATACTTGTATAACCTGTTGGATATTGTTTAATTGATAACAAAACATCACAGTTGGTAAAGTAACTATATATATTAAAGTTATAGTGTGTAGTTTCTGTCGCCCCCAGGAAGAACTCTAAGGAACAACAACAGCGCTGTCGGTGGGTCCACATCTTTGAAAATCTAAGAAAATCTGGAAACTGGAGAGAAAAAGGGAAACGTGACATTGACTCTTCTTTTATTCCCCGCTGAGCTGTTAGTCACTTCTCTGTCCACAGGGGGGGGGGGGCAGTCAGCAGCAGAGACACTGGTGGAACAAGTATGTAGATTCTTTACTTAAGTAAAAGTACTAATACCACACTATGAAAATACTCAAGACTCAAAAAGTCCTGCATTGAAAATGTTACTTAAATAAAAGTATGTAAGTACCATCAGGAAAAGGTATTTAAAGTATTCAAAGTAAAAGTACTCAATGCAGAAAAATCCTCACATTTTAGAAAGTGGAAACAGTTCTGTCAGTCAACTAAGAGTTTAATCGGTTAATCATTTCAGCCGGACTTGTGGGCCATTAGATTGTTGGGAAATTTAATTTAAAATAAAACATCGTATGTTACAAGCCAATGTATTAAGTGGCACGAAAAGAAAAGGATTAAGTACAAGTGTCTCAAAGTTGTAGTTAAGTACTTTAGCAAATGTACTCCACCACTGCTGGGAGCTGTCAAAAGGAAAACAGACTTGTCCTTCACTCACATTTTTATAATTTAATAATGTTCCAGCACTCTGCCATGTTTCATTACATTGCATGTGGTGAATGGGAGAGGAACTCGAACCAGTCCTAAGGCAGGGAATGTCCATTCTTTCAGAAACAACCTGTCCAAAAATGTCTCTGTTGTTTCCGAGGCTGCTGTACATTCACATGTCGTGCTTTCTGTATTTTTTAATATTTTCTTTTTCTTCTACGCGTCACTTGTCAGCTGCTGTAGACCGTGAGCTTCGCCCTCCGGAGCTTTGTGCGGGCCTGCGCTCTCCTTCTTCCCCCTGCCCAACCGGAGGATGTGATGAACCAGAAAGACCACCAACACCACCACGAACACGGTGCACACGATTATCCCCACGAGACCCGCCACTGTCACCACAGACGGCTGCCGTGTGGGCTCCGGGTACGGCGCGGCGGATATTGCGGGCATGGTCGGAGTCGTGCCCGCGCCGGAGACCCCCGCCCCTCCATCCGGGTCCCCATCACCCTCGCTTCTTTTTACGCACCGGAATTCTCCAACTAGTTTATACCCCGCAGAGCACGTGCACACATAGCTGCCGTATGTGTTTTTACAACCCTGATCACAATAGGAAAAAGAGCACTCATCGATGTCTATACAAAACATACGCCCCCCCCTTTCATCTGCTACATAACCGTCAGGGCAGAAGCACATGAACTGGTCGTTCGGGTCGCACTCGGCGGCGCACTCCTCCTTCCCACAGTGGAGACTACACTTATCCGGGGACTTTGAGTCCTCCTTGTATCCCTCATAACAAGAGCACGTGTAGCCACCAGGGCTGTTTGTGCACCGGTGCTCACACGGAGCGGACGCGCACTCGTCCACGTCAACGCACAGGCCGTCCTTTATCTTGTATCCGTCCTTGCACACGCACTGAAACCCCCCGGGGACGTTGACGCACTTGAAGTTCTCCCCTGTACACAGCCGCTTGTCCCTGCAATCGGTGAAGTTTGTACACGACCTGCCGTCCCGCGCCAGCTTAAAGCCGTGGTCACACATGCACGCGTAGGAGTCTCCTTTCTTATAGCAGGCGTGCGCGCAGCGCAGGGGCAGACACGGATCCTCTGCGCTCGCTTCGCAGGTGACTTTATTCGCAGGGTTGATTATTTGGCCCGGCGGGCAGTAGCAGGAGGGCACATTGTGGGGGGGCACTGCGCATTTGTACTCACACCCGCCTTGGAGGATCTCGCAGCTCCAGGGCGCCTGCAGCCACTGCTCCGAGGAGCACACGTATTTAGTCTTAGTCGGCATCCGGACAGCGGTGCTCCCAGGCGGCAAAGACAGGACATCCTCGCCCACAAACCCCATGGGGGTCCTGTACGTGACGGTCTCGCCCTCTGCAACCTTTAGGTCTTTACATGGGTCACTAAAGCTGTACTCGCACAGAAATCCGTCCGCGCGTTCCTCGCATGGCTCCTGGGTCCACTTCAAGTCGTCCTCTTGGGAAACTGAGACGCAGCGATGGGAAGAACAGCTGCTGTCAAAATTCGGCGCCCAGTTGAACCAGTCACTTCCGCTGTCTTTGGTCACCCACTGGAAGCCTTTGAGCACGGCAGCGGCGTCTGGGCAGCCGCTCGGTAGATGTAACCCGATCCAGAAGCGCCCCGTCCAGGTCCCAAGCAGGATATTAAGAATATCATGGGATACAGTCGACCTCACCGTCATTAAGTGGCCACCCTGATCTCCGCATTGGATCTGCGCGGCTGAGAAGTCACTGGGTTCCTGGAACACAGTGAAACACTGGGTCCCGATGCAGTATCCGCTAGTCGGCTCTATCCCCCCAGCTCGGCCCACCAGGAAAGTCAACACAAGAACAAAGAGTCCCGTTACATCCTTCATGTTTGAACCGCGGCTGTGTCCGTTTAAGTCCTCGCGCATTGCGCCAGTCTGTCGGCTTGTTTGTGTGAGAAACTGTTTTGCCGGCATTTATAACCCCGCAACTCCATGTCAGTGCCCCGGCAGAGGAAGGAAGTCGATGTCCACTTCAGATACTTTCTCCTCGCCATGGCGGACCACATCCCCAATTACGCACGGCTTTTACGCACGCAGCCTACGCAGCGAAGCCACGCGCACGTAAGGGGGGCATCTACCCAACGCCCCCTATTTGCGGTAGCCCCTCCCATCTCCACTCTTCCCCTGATGGGAAGGCGTCTAGTCTCGTGGTCAGACTTTACATCTAGTTGTTGATGTTAAAATGACGACGGTTGGGTGACATCATTGTTCCAACATATTTCTTTTAAACTTGTTTAAGACATTTCCTGAACATGAAATTCATCATATCTCAAAACAAAGGCAGCCAAAGGTGAAGACAATGGGAAAATAATCGGAGACAATTGTGCAGCAGTGGCATGCAGAGATAGTTTTGTTTTGCTTGTTTTAGCTCAATTATAACTGTAAAGACGAATATTCTCACAGACATCCCATTTCCTCCCCTGCCTCGCTGTGAGCAGTGTGTGGACCTCCAGCTCTGACTGTGGTCTACAGTATGTTATAATGAGAAAGAGGAAACGGTGACAATGCAAAGGACTGCTATTTATTTTCTTTTTGTTCAGCTTCTTTTCTTCACACCAACTGTATAAGTCTAGAACTGTAAAGATTGATCAATTAATCGATTAGTTGTTAAATATTGAATGAATCGCCAAATATTCTGATAACTGAATTATTGGTTTGAGCGAGTTTCCTAAGAAAAAAAGGAAAAACTGATCTGATCCTGGTCCTTAAATGTGATAGTTTTCTAGTTCCTTCTCTCCTCTGAGACAGTAAACTGGATATCTGTGAGTTGTGGACAAAGACATTTAAAGATGTCATCTTTGGGAAACAATGAGCAACATTTTTTACCAATTTATTGGTCTTTAGACAAAAGAAGTAATCAATTAATCAAGAAAATTCCTGTATTGCGCTTACAACAAATTGTTCTGAAGAAAGTCCGCGAAACAGGGCCTAAATTTAGCTCCCGCCCCCGCGCAGGTAGCCAATAGGAATTTGTTTTGCTACTGTTCTTTCCCATTTTAAACCCCATTTCCTTGGGTTTGATCTGACGTGTATTCTTCTGTGTGTGTTCAGGAGCGATGCTCATGCATTTCCTGTTTCACCTTTTATGAGGCAAAAACTACATTGGCTGGTAGAAAACCTGTGTGGCTAATGGATTTTAAAACCCAGCTGTCATAGCGGCTGGAGGCCAAAACAAGTTCACTTCAGGCCCTGCAGCTACATGTCTAGTCTATATATATATATATATATATATATATATATATATATATATATATATATATATATATATATATATATATATACGGAAATGTTGTGGCTCTCACACCAACTTTAGGTCACTTTTATTTCAAAAATGAAACACTGCAACAAGTGAAAGCTTGCAATAAGCCTGTTAAACACACCCATACAGCAGTGGCTGAGCATATCAGAACTTAGTGTTTTCATATACGTAGACCATAGCAGCACCCTTTACATTCATGTTTAGCTGTCCTCTCTGGTATACAGTCAAGGTAACAACATTCAAGCTTATGTTAATGTCAGTGGTAACAAGGCACAGACCAGGATCATAAGGGAATATGGTAATGTTCTGATGCACATAACCTAACTGAAGTCATTCACTTGGTACTATTTACAGCTATTACTATTGTAGTCTTAGATCAAAGTGTGTTCCCAAATCAAGACCTGCCTAGTCACAATTCACTTTTCAGGTAGAACAGAATGTGGACTTTTTCCTCCAAAGTATGCACTCAGACATACCAATATCTTTAAGATTACAACTAAACTAAACTAAACATTGGACATTTCGGAATGCAGATTTGTCTTTTTGGAATGATAACTGTCAGGTATATGCATTTGAAAATGGTACGTGCCATGAGTTAATATGCATCAGAAACAGTTCCCAACGCAACCTATCCATCCCAAATCAAAGCGTGGTCCGCTTCATAACTAGACATACACATACAGTGCATCTGTATCAAATGTCATACATCCAAAAGCAGAGCCATGGGACATATTTCCATGAGCAGTCATTGTGCCAGTGGAACACAAAAAAACATAATGTGCATTTGACTAGTGACAACTTTTTTAGCTCCTTTTATCAAAAGGCTACTAAAAAGTGTTATTTTACCAAAAAATAATAAACATAAAGACAGTTTACAGACATTTTTAAAGAACTATTACAACTAGTTCACAAATAAGAGTTGGAATTTTGATTTCAGAGGTGGGGGGTGGGGGGTGGGGGGAGAGATACAGTTACTACAGGCACAGATACAAATACTTGCTGAAAACATATGAAAAGTCTAAACTATATATATATATATATATATATATATGGAGCTGGGCAATATGGAAAAAAATCAAATATCACAAAATACATTTTTGACCAAATGCCTCAATATTGATACCACAACGATATTGTAGTGTTTACTATTGGTGCTTTCACAAAATAATCACAGAATGAGATTTTATAGAAATAACATCAGTAATGTGGATATGATGACTAAATGGGTTAAAGTAAAAAACAGAACAGCTACAACAGCCTGGTTAGTTCATACAATGACATCGCTTTACTGTAATACAGCCATTAAAACCAGGAAAAAACAACACTAATGCCATATTACAATATTACGATATCCCAAATCTAACATGATATCTAGCCTCATATCACAATATTGATATAATATTGATGTATTGTCCAGCCCTATACATAGAACAGAGGTGCAATAAAGCAAAAAGTGTGGAGCAAAATGCATTTTAACATATGAATATGTTACAAAGTATGAAAGAAATACACTTCTTATCTTTAGCACTTTTGGAGATATATATATATATATATATTTATAAAAAATCTAAAAGGTTAACTCCATTTAACCCTCTAAAGCTTCAGATGACTAAATGTCCTCTGGGACACTCCATGCTTCCCTTCATACTGTTAGCACTTTCATATCGGTTTTATTTACCGTTTTCAGATTATTCTCATATGCTCTCCATTCATTCTGGTTTTATAAAACTTTTAGTGGTCTGTTTAGAAGAAAAAAATATACAAGGTGTCCTATACTGCCTTCTGAAAACATGCCCCCCCCCCCTAAATTGCGCCCTTGATCACAAAACCAGTATAGGCTATATATTTCATACTTGTGAAACCTGTGGAAGGCAAAGTGAAGAGTTGAAGCTTGAAGTCCAGTACAGCGTCACTATCAGCAACCCAGCCAGCCATGACACAGTGTTGTCCTTCAAGAGACACGCTGGACTTGTAACTGTCTTAGGGGACGGCTTTTAATAAGAAAAACTGACCATGGTAACACTGAAGTACCATTACTACCAGACTTTTTCCCATGAACTGCATCTTTTTAGTCATGCAGTAGCATATATAAAAAAGCTGCAAAGCCTAGTCCATTAGTAGTCTACTATTTTGATATTTGATAAGTCGGTTTGAGTCCTTTTTATAAAAATACAAAAGTCCAGCTTTTTACATATGTGGCATTTTCTACTTTCTTAGCCACACACTGTGGTGTGACAATGTAATCTTGGGCTTTTTGGAAACACGGGACGACATGTTTCTGATATTTTAAAGACCAAACAACTAATCGATGAACGGAGAAAATAACCGACAGATTCATCTGCAATGAAAATAATTATTAGTTACAGCCCTAGACTATAACTCTAAAACAAGGAGCCTATAAGGCAAATAAAAACAATTCATCTACATTTCTATTTCACATTCCAAAAGAGGAAAGCTGTATTGTTTTACAGTCCACACTGGGCCGCTCTGCTCCGACCTGTGGGACAGGTTGCATGTAGTTTCCCATGACCACTGCCATGCTCTGGGGATAAAGTCCCATGTCTGATGTCTCTGAGGAAAGAAGACGGTGCGGGTTAGAGTATCGTCGGCGGATCATTTTTAAACTGTTTGTCGAAGGATATCCTCTTATATGTCTCGGTGGTCACCTGCTGCAGATAGAAAATATCGATCTCTGGGCGTCGGAAGGACGAGAGATCGAACTTGCCGCAGCGCTTGGCCCCGTTTCGGATCAGGAAATAGAGCAGTGCCGCGCACAGCGCCACGAACACGCTCATGCCCATGACGCTGCCGGTCTTGATGTAAGAGGGTACTACTGTGGCAGGGTGAGGGCTAGCCGGGGAGGGGTACGGAGCTGTTGAACCCGATCCATCTTCGTCCTCTTCCTGCTCTCTCACGGGCACGGGCACACACGTGAACATGTCGGGGTGCAGCTTGAACCCGTCATCGCACAAACACCTGTAACTCCCGAACAGGTTCTCACACTGCTGGTCACACTGGTTACTCTCACACTCATCGATGTCGGTGCAGAAGGGGGTGCTGGTATTGGGGCTGGTGTCTTGAATGTAGCCATCCAGGCAGAAACACTGGGGCCCTTTCTCGTCATCATGGACGCATATGCTCGGACAGTCCCTCTCGGTGCACATCAACTCACACTTCGAGGGGTCACGCGGGGAAACGCGGAACCCTTTCCGGCAGTGGCACTCGTACACGCCGTTGAATTTGTCACACAGCATGTGCTCACACTTTTCACAGATTGCAACGTCTACACACCCTCCATCCTCCAGGTCAAAGCCGTCTTTGCACGTGCAAGTGAACCCGTCCTGTGTGATATGACACTCCTCGCCCTCACCTGTGCACGGGTTCGACCCGCACGGGCTGTCAGTGCACGCGAAGTTGTTGGGTTGGAGTGTTTTCCCCGCGGGACAGACGCAGCCGTGTGTGGAGCTGCAGGCGTGCTCACAGCCCCCCTGCAGCACCTCGCAGGTCCAGGGAGCTTCCACCCAGCCGCTGGAGAAACACACATGCTTCGAGTCCAGGTACTGGCCGTCTAACGTTCCCGCCACGGCGATGGTTCCCGGGGGGAACGTGTCCGAGTCGTCCAGCTCCCAGTCCATGGACGTGTAGGTGTACTTTACCTGCGCGTCGCTGGCTGCCTGCAAACCACCGCAAAGCTCATGGAATGTGTACTGGCACAGGAAGCCGTCCAGAGAGTCCCGGCACGGCTTCCACAGCACCGTGAAGTTCCGTCCCCCCGACACGGAGATGCAGGGGCAGCCTGGCCGACCCGGGCCGTCGGGGCTGGGCGTCATCCAGAAACCACCGTGGAGCGGGCTCCTCAGCAGCTTCTCTACGGGTTCCGAGTTGGACATTAATGACTGTCCACCGGAGTCCTTGCAGCTTTTCTGTGCTCCAGCAAAGTCCCCGGGCTCCTGGAAAAGAACGAAGCATTGATTCCCGGTGCAGTGTCCACGGTGGGACGGGACCGTGTCCCCCAGCCCGCAGAGGAAGAGCAGCCACACGGGCAGCGCGTGAGTGGTAGGAACCATGATGTCGACGTTAGGAGAGCTGCCGTGGTGTGAGCCTCAGGGTCGGACGGTGCGGAAGCTCGTACAGCGACAGAAAGCTGGACCTAGTCCCCATTTAAAGCCTCTTCCCGTCCCGTCCAGCCGAGGAAGGAAGTTCCGCGTAGGCCAGGTCTAAGCTCCGGTCTGATTGCTCAACCCCCAAGCTGTCCCGAAAGCCTTATCTCAAAGAGACTAGCCACGCACGCACGAACACGCAATTACACGCGCGCACGGGAAAGTTAAGTTTTATTAAGAGGTAGACAGACTTCCCATAATCCTCTCCCCTGAGTGGCTCTTCCCTTTCTCCATTTAGATGATTTTCTCATTAAAGTGTTGTGGGAGGGGATGTGTTCCCCCCTCGGAAGTACCCCTGTGGGACATGTAACTAGGCCATCCGCTCAAATACTGCATTTCAAGTAGGCTACTTTATTCAAGTCTTTTATTGTCATATAACTTTCTATTTCTACTCCACTACATTTCAGAGAGAAATATTGTAGCCTCCTTTTTGCTCCCCTCCATTAATCTGACAGCTGGAGTTATTACTACTTCACAAATGAGCATATTTGCACCTAAAACACCTGTAGTGTATATAACATGCTGCTTTATTATAAATGAAACCACCAATTATATGATAAAATAATAAGCTGACTCATCCCAGAGCAGTCTGGATCTGTTCCAGTCTCTAAAATGTGAGGATCGTTCTGCATTGAGCACTTTTACTTTTAATACTTTTATTATTTAGTATATTTTACAGATGGTACTTACATACTTTTACTTAAGATTCATTTTCAATGAAGGACTTTTACTTGTTAAAGAGTATTTTTACTGTGTGGTATTAGTACTTTTACTCAAGTAAAGCATTTGGATACTTCTTCCACCTCTGATAAATACATATGTAACTATATATATATGTATATATTTTTTTGCCATGTCCAGGCTACAATAAAGCTGCATCCATTACATCCATCAAAATGATGTAAGCAAATACAGCCTAATCGTAAAATGCTATAAAATCTCACACTTTGACATTACATGGTTATAACCTATTTGAAAAGTTCCTAAACTCCTGCTTTATATGAACCTCTAGCATCAGGGCATCATTTATTATATTATTTTAATTAGTTGAAGGCTGGATGAGTACACGCTAAAAGTAATTGTAGATTAAAAGAAGTTGGCGTATTGGGAGCTGGGGGGTAGTTTTCGAGTGGTCAAACAATGTCAGTTATTAAAGTCAACATCACATAGGATTTTATGGGGAAAGATGATGGAAAATGACATTTAACAAACAAAGGAACAAAAGAGTACTGGAGCCTGGACGGAGTGGGACATATTTCAGATTGGTGCAGCTTCATATTTTCTCTTCAGAGGGAAGTGTTGCACTTTTTAATCCACTACTTCTAATTTCTACTAACTTGACAGAGAAGGTTTAGACACACAATGTATGCAAATAACAAAATCTATCTAATCTACAAAAAACTATACCTAACAAGAACCCCCAAAATCTAAATATGTTAGACTTGGCAGCATCCTGACCAGCTAACAGAGACTAGACCTTGGTGTATTTCAATAGGTCAACATGGAAAATGGAACATAATTCACACACAATCTCTTAAGACAAACCCAAACTTGAAGCTGTTGCATTATCAATTGATCAAGTACAACATTAGTAATTGATCAAATGATTATAGCTGAATTCAAAACCGGTCCCTGATTCCCTCACTCATTATACCCTAGAGTATATAGTATATTAAACAGGGAACAACCAAACAGGATTACTGGCTCACAGAAAGTATCGTTGCGTCAGCAGATGTGCCGGTTCTTCGTGTGACAGAGGCGGGCGTGCCCAGCATCATGTAAACAAACTGAGCCCTCAGGATAATTATGAAAGGTTATAGATATGTTGCATCTCACATTTCCACTGTTGAGAAATAAAAGCTTGCTCCATCTTTCCTCTTCAGTTTTCTTGGTTCCTTCTCCTCTGGGAAACACGGCCACGTTGCATCCTACACGGGAGCACAATGTAGGTTACATCATATGTACACTCCAATTAGCAGTGCATTATGGGAACATCAATACAGAATGGCAAATACACTATATAGTGCCCTGTGTAAGTCAATGGAGGAAAACGGCGTTGATGAACAGTATTTGAAGTAGTATTAGTATTAGTATAACAGTATTCGCCATTTCATGAGATCAATCCGGCACCAGTGTAATGTGAGCGAGATCACTCCTAATGGAAAAGCCCACAGTTGGATTACCTGACTCCATCGGCGTACATTTCAGTTGGGGACAGGCAACAATCTACCCCCCCCCCAAGACGGGGTAGATCCTGACCCCCCCAACTCTCCTGCAATTTCCGCAAATGCATCTTGGTTTATTGTAAGGAAAGCCCTCTATCCAGGAAAGACACTGACTCATGGAGTCAAACTTCCTTAAGGTACAAAAATAACTGTTACCTGCTGTTAGAGACACCATTGTCTGACTTATGGTCATTTAATCTATTCAACCTCTCTCAGGTTAGTGGGGCTGGCAGAGGAGGAAGAGAGCTGCCTTCCACTTTCTTCAAGGGAGAAACGAGGGGACTGGAAGAGGAAGTAAGAACACATACAGCCCCAGGGTGCAGAACTGAAACGTGACAAGAGGACCGTTACGTAGGCCTACATTCTCAGGCCTTGGGCTGCTTACTTTCCAGGTGGAGTTTTGGGTTGAGTAGATCTTTAGGAATGTGATCACATAATTGATTCCCACCCAAAGTGACACAGAGTGACTCAGTGGATGTATCAGGAGATGAAACATGTTTCACTGGCAGTGGAGAACAGATTAATCAGGAAATTGTTATGTAGTTATAGTTTGAATGTAAATGTCGGTTATGAGTTGTAACCAAATCTGTATTCAAAGACATTACATCACGGGACATGAAAATTGACTTATTACTGTGATCACACACAATTGTGACGCGATTGAAAAAGTACCCACAAACCACAAGATGGTAGGCTCAATGCTGTTTCAGTGCCTCCTTATTTCCACTCATGAAAAGGGGTGTGGTGGGATGGAAGTGGCTGGAGGGGATATGACCCGGGGCGTACAGGGATAGGATCCTTAATCAGTTCAGTGTTTTTATTTGTGTAGTGACCGCCTAGCAGTGGGCGCCGGGCGCCATGGATTCCCATCCAATACAGTGACACGCACTTCTGGAATTATTACACAAAGTCAACCTGGTGACCAAAACCAGGCTGCTCGGTCTCTGTAAATATTTTCTCTGATATCTATCTTTAATGTTACACTGCGGGGACCCGGGGAGCCTGCCCTTTCCAGTCATTTCTTGTATTTTGTTCTCACAGTAAACCCATGTGATGCAGTTACTTTGACAAGGTTCGGCGCCACTATCAACATCCTACAGACTTGCTTTTAATTCGATATTCGTGACGTTGCTCCATGCTTCTGTTTAAACTTGTTAAAGCAGCTGTGCCTTGACGGAGCTGGGAAGGTTTCTGCTGCCTGTGAAAGACCACATACGCCCGACTGGGGGCCAAATGTTAAGGTCAACTTCATTGTCCTGTTGGTAGAGTGCAGGAAAAAGCAGACACAGGCTGACTGCAGTCCAGTCCTCCAGAATATATAAGAATGTAATATGTAAATACCTTCAAATCAGTGCTCATGGACCCTACACACACACTTACACACAGCCCGCACACACTCAATGCTTAGACATTGACTCTACCAAAGACTCTACAAAAGGCAACTGCACATGTTTACCCCAAAATTATTTAGTGCTTCACTTTTTAATTTAAAAAAAAATCATTTCCAGAATTAAATCATATTAACACAATATCAATCAATCAATCAACGTTTATTTATATAGCACTTTACAGCACCAGCAGGTGTCCAAAGTGCTTTACATCATCAAGAAAACAAACACAACATTCACGTGAAAGAAAAACAAACAAAACAAACAAACAGACTTATTGATGTGTAAAAAACAGTTTGTGTATAAGACCTCTGGGCCTTATTTTTTTAACTGCACATTGACCTGAAAATTTACACCGTTGAAAAAAGCAAGCTGTCTTCAAAGCGTGGACTTTGAGGGGACGGTGAGCTGGAGAGTCCAAAATGGAGGAAGCTTTCATACAGCTCAACACACTTTTGATTGTGTGATTTTCCACATTCGGTATCTTCATTGATGTTTCAGTACATGCTTAATCACTGACCATCGTTATAAACGCAGCCCTTTTGTATTTGCTTCCCTTTCACTGCAGCCAGGCTAAGGCCCACCTGTGCCTTCACCCTGCTGTCTGATCAGCATCTTGATATGCCACACCTGTGAGGTGGATGGATTACCTCAGCTGAGGAGAAGTGCTCACTAACACAGATTTAGACAGATTTGTGAACACTATTTCAGAGAAATAAGCCTTTTAGGTACGTAGAAAAAGTCTTGGATCTTTGAGTTCAGCTTTTGAAAAATGGGGCCAAAACAGTGTTGCGTTTTGAATTTTGTTCAGTAAAGAAAAGGTTTTAAGCCAAGTACCAAGCCAACCAACTTCTAGATGAATCCTGTCCATAAAATATTTGAATCTGTGCCAAAATGAAAGAAAAATATGTACAATTCTGTACAAGACTGTACAGAATCGATCATAGACTTTAATGGTTGCAGCTCCACAGCCATTAGCCGGTCTGCGGGTGTGGTAAACACTACCATTAAAACACCAAGCGCCACTTATCAGAGACGTTAGGCTTAGGATTGTGGGTAGTGTGTTTTTTTTAAAACAAAGTTGATTTCATACTGACTGATGGTTTCTACATGGGCATCAACCTTTGTTTCACAATCTCGTACCAAGTGATAAGTCTACCCTGGATGGTTTAAACATGAAGGCTGATAATCCAAATCTGTATGGTGAAAATGAAGCTGTGTTTTTACGTTTGAACTTTTAATGTTGATCGCTCCACATACGAGGAATGGTTTGCAACTGATCTGCCCTTTAGCCTAAAGTAAAGTTTCTTTCCCAGTTTCATGG
Source organism: Etheostoma cragini (assembly GCF_013103735.1). Classification (NCBI taxonomy): domain Eukaryota; kingdom Metazoa; phylum Chordata; class Actinopteri; order Perciformes; family Percidae; genus Etheostoma; species Etheostoma cragini. The sequence goes on from NC_048424.1 coordinate 22,715,229, forward strand.
CGGCTGCCAAGGACTCGAGAGAGAGAGAGAGAGAGAGAGAGAGAGAGAGAGAGAGAGAGAGAGAGATGTCACCAGCCAAAGAGGAAAAGGGAGGATAAGAGGAAAGGAAGCTGAGGTTGATTTAGCAGTGGCTCACACACGAACACACACACACACACACACACACACACACACACACACACACACACACACACACACACACACACACACACACACACACACACACACACATCATCGTGTCTGCCCATACAGATGCAGAAGTACAAGGAAGCTCCACATGTGGATAAAGTCACAGACAGACATACACAGCCTTGGCCCTTACGTTATGAGTCCCACGCCCTGTGCCACCCACACCCCGAGGAACCGGCTAATGGGCTAATGGTGACATTCATGGAAAACGCCATAAGCTTTGTTGCTATGTCGTGGCTGGCACACACAGGCAGACTGAGACCATATGCTAACCCAAGGGACTGTTCCTATGCCACACATCCCCTCCAGGGAGTGGTTGGTTTTTATGTAAACACACACACACACACACACACACACACACACACACTGAGACTTATTAGAACCCTTGGCTTCATACACTGATTGAAATTGCCACCTAACACTGCGCTCAAAGTTCAAATTATTTAAACTTCACGGACCTTATTGCTGCAGTCCTTTCAAGGCGACAATGATGATGTATACCAGCGCCGCCCTTTGCCTCTTCTCTGGGGACCATATCTCTACGTCTGCACGACATGCAAATCTCTTTCAATATCTGGAGTTCTGACTAATTATATTCCGTTCAATTTTATTTATAGTATCACTTCATAACAAGAGTTATCTCGAGACACTTTACAGATAGAGGAGGTCTAGACCCCTCTATAATTTACAAGGACCCAACCGTTCTAGTAGTTCCCCCAGAGCAAGCAATTAGTGCAAAACTCCTTTTAGGAAGAAACCTGGGTCAGACCCAGGCTCTTGGTGGGCGGAGTCTGGCGGTGCCGGTTGGGGGGGAGGGGGGGGGGGATGCACAGTGGCAATTACAGTCACAATAAAAGATAATGGTGCAGGGACTAGAAACAGTAGTTTTAGTCGTTTGTGGCATAGCAGGGCACTGCAGGGCGCTACAGAGCACAGCAGGACGTAGCAGGGTGGAGCAGGGGCATGCAGGACGGGTACCAGGACCACGGAGACAGCTGCAACCAGGATTTTGGAGCTTGCCTGATCCAAGGAAACATTTTTTTTCAGCCGTAAACATGCACTCACAATGTTAACGTCTGGTTAGGAGAGTCTCTTGGTGTCCGTGGACATGTACCGAAAATCAACATGGGACCGGAGGTGGAAAAATTATAAAAGAAATATTGTACTCAAGTAAAAGTAATAATACTTTAATGAAATATTTTATTAAAATTAAGGAAAACAAACTTTTTTTGTGTGGTGCTGTCACAATCATTGTCAACTCCTACATAACATTGCGGTTATATTTAGAAATGTCATATGTGTAAAAACCAACAACAACCAATGAACATGAGCGCGTGTGTACCTGGGAGGACTGGGTTAAGAAAAATTGACTTAACTTAAGTCTTGAAATCACATTCATGTTTTTTCCTTTTAGGGAACTGTAACCTGATGTTTTCTTGGCTCTCTTTACAGGTTGTTGAGCATCGTGGAGCTCATTAAGTAACATTCTCAGAATCCTATCAAATAGGCTCCTAACTACCTACCTATCTCATGGTTTGGAAATTCTGGGAGGAATGGGCTATGTCTTGCTTTCCCTGCCTGACCCTCTCTGACCTGCGAGGAACTGGCTGTGAGGATATTGTCTTTTGCCATCTGAGACGCTCAGATAAATGTTGGCAGTGTAAATCGTGTCCTGTGTTGGGGCACAGGGGAAAGGTAGGGTGGCCGCCTCAATGACAGGAAATGCCCCCTCGGGACTCCTCAAGCTGTCAGGTTAAACAAGCAGCGGAACAGTACAGCTTTGCCATTTTTTCATTGTTTTCATGCTTGCATGACTCTGTTTGAAACACGAAGCACAATGAAAAAATATAAACTAGTACAAAATAGTAAAACAAAGCAAACCAACCTATCAGGATACAATGGCTGACGCTGATGGGTTGAATCAGCGTTGAACAGAAGCTCTACCAGAGCTTAGGGAAGACCTTTTAAGCTAAACAATATTGGATATTTTGTTGCATTAAAATATCTGGTTTTGGTTTACTGTTTAAATCTAGTTGAAGGTTTTGCAACCCACTTCTGATTTGTTAGTTGAAGTTATATGATAGGGAGTTAATATCTGTATTTGAGTGACTGGAAGTAAACCATTACCTTTCAGACTTTGTTCAGATTTGTTTCGTTTTTTTCATCTTTGTCATATCCTGTTTTTTTTAAAGTTTGTTTCCTGTTTTATTTTGAAGGTTTACACCTCATGAAGTTAACATCTGGTTTACCTGGCTTTAGACGGCCTGACACCTTTACAACAGAGGCTTCATTGACAATTTTAATATGGTTTTGGGAACGTGTCTCTCTCTTCAGTAGGGATGGAATTCATCCATCATTTCATTCATTCATGTATGTGGAAGTATGCAGAATGGCGTGTTTGGAGCCGGTTGTGAACAGTGTTTTCTGTCAGAGATGCTAAGTCCTATTGGGGGGGGGGGGGGGGGGACTTTGGGCTTTTTCACTTTGTAAACCTATAACATACACAAAATACTGTAGACATACAACACAATGAAGAAAAGGGAAAAGCCCAAATGCATAATATGAGCACATTTTTTGCCTTGATTAAATGAGAATGATGGGGGGGTTAAAGGCGGCCACTCTATCCTGCTGTTCTCTGTTGAATGACATCTCAGTTAGTTGCTGAAATCTACTGAACTGAGCAGGCACATTGAGGGATGTGTTCTTCCAAAGACTACAAAGCTCATGCCTCCTTTAAACAGGAAATCCCAGCAAATGTTACAATTTAGTGTTTTTTTTCTTCCTTTATGGCTTACAAAACAGTGAAGGGTCATGTTCAGACACAATGTAGATGTATTGGCATGCCACTGTGCACTCCATTTCCTGCTATTGTGTTTCATATCAAAAGGGAGCAAAGAAGTAGATTAAACACACCTTCTAACACATTATGTGCAACATGCATAACCACATCATACAGTGTGAACGATCACCGTTCTTATGTGATGACGGATGCATACCTGCATTAAGACAAAGCTATCTGAGCTACAGCTTGACCCTTCCTTGGGGTTTCCTTTCTCCTTACTGTATTTTAAGAATGCAATATAATTTGCAACTTTTGAACGAAGAAATATCTCAAACAGTAACACACTTGCTCATTTTAATACACTTAGTCACTTGGTCTGGCATGACTATTAGCTTATGGTGGCTAATATTTGCCAATTTAGTCAGCAACCTATTATTGCTTTGTAACTGGCTATTTTATTCATTACTTGCTCCTGTTACACTCCATTTAGCATGTCACAGATAAGATTGAAATGGTTCTATTACAGACAACAACAGATAAATACATTGTACTTTGCCAAGAAAACAATTGTTTACTGCTAGCGGTCCCATTGATGATGTTTAAGCTGCATTAATCTATATTTTCAGGTTAACAATGAATCAAAATAACTGTATTGTGAACATGGTCAGTCATGGGGATGAACCAATAGAGATTATCCCCTGACCCTGCAGCTTCCTTCCTTTGTTGGTCTGGCACACAGACTCAGTTCCAGTGGCAGCTGGGAAATGTGCCATTATCATCTCATTTGTGGCCAAAGTGGTTCTGCAAGAGTTACATAGTTCGCTTGGGAAAAGTTATTTTGCAAGATAAGGACCCCACATAACCTTTCCTTTGTCCATCTATCCATCCATCTTCATCCTTATTCAGGGTCAGGTCGGGGGGGCAGCTGCTCCAGCAGGGGACCTAAAACATCCCTTTCCCAAGCTACATTAACCAGCTCAGACTGGGGGATCCCGACGCGTTCCCAGGCCATGGTGGAGATATAATCCCTCCACCTAGTCCTTGGTCTTCCCTGAGGTCTCATCTTAGCTGGACGTGCCTGGACCACCTCCCTACGGAGGTGCCCAGAGGGCTTTCTCACCAGAGGCCCCAACAACCTCTGCTGGCCCCTTTCCCCGCCGAGTTCCTCACAGATGACTGAACTTACCCTATCTCTAAGGGAATGAACTTTTGATTTGTATAAATAATTAGTCAATGTTCCAAGAAATGAGGCTGAAGGAAACCTGCACTGGAACTTGGATGCCAATTTCAAAACTAGTTTCTTTGCAGAAAAGTACAAAGTCACTGCAAAATAATTCTCCAAAACAGGACAGTAGCCAGCTGTGTTTCTTGTTGTGACTGACAAAAATGTTGATCTCGACAGATTGACTGCAAGGACCCTCCATCTCATCAGCCTCCCATCGGCCTTGTTCCAAAACACAAGTGTTTCCCCTTGGTTTTCCTCCGTTCTCTTCCCAGTCCCACCTGGAATGCCGGTGCCCGATGACTGATGGAAGCATGGAGGGATGGACAGGAACACCCCTCCTCTGTTCCTTCTAGTTCTGCGGTAAGACTGTCCCCCCTGAGGAGGCAACGCTGGCAGAAATATTTTGAACTTCCTGTGACTCCAGAAACAAGAACAAACTCCCTGGACCTGTGTAAGGGGGGGTCTAAATACCAGTCTTTTCATTTCTACACTTTCCATCCTACATGCACTGGCGCATGCTTTGATTCCTTGGCTCTTTACACACCTTTTGTTCTAAAAGTAAACACAGACCTATGATAACATTTGACTAGAGTAATTGATTGTTTTCATGCCGCTGGCTGGAGAAACATTATTATTAAAGCATGAGAGGGGAAGTCAGGAGGATCATACCCCAACGGATTAAAATTAAAAACTATTTTTCCAACAGTCTGTGTCCTGTTTTTAACTTGTACATTTGCATTTGTTGTGCTTTACGACAGAGGCAACACGATCAGTCACACAGCAAGATGAGTTTTAAAAAATCTGCTGTTCAACCATATTATTATCATTACATATATATATATATATATATATATATATATTATTATTTTAACCATTTATTTGGAAGGGAAAACAACAGTGAACACACCTGGAATCAAGCTGTATGTGTGCACAACTGGGCCAATGCCTGATGTCGCTGCCTCTTCAGATTTCAACAGTCAGTGCGTTTCCATCATAGACTGTATAATATATGGAAGTAGTCTCAGTGACGCCACTCGACCGGTGGCTGCCGATGGCTGTGGAAGTCACGCAGTTGGCAGTGGCGGACGTTGAAATGGACAGGTGCAGTACGGATGGAGCTGAGGCGGGCTGAAAGAAGCCTACAGTCTACGCTCACCTCCGTGACAGCATCCACCTGTCACTCAAAGTGTCAGCACCCTTACGTATGCTGAACGATAAGCCTTAAAGTAATTTAAACAGGTCAGTTCGAAAAAATAAAATGATTCACCCAACATACAGTTGTAATGAATCGGGAAACGTACCTATATGGACCAAAGCAGTTTTTTGTACCAGGCTGTAAACATGTTTAATATCAATGTAAAGTTTGGCATTTTAAAATGGGTGTCTATGGGGGATTAGTCTATGTCTACCACGTTCCACTTCCGGGATTGGAAACTTAGATCTGCGGTTTCTGAGTCTCTGTTACACAACTAAAACTACTTCTGAACGCTCACGTGTTCCACCAAAACAAGTTCCTTCCTGAGGCTCAAACTTCCGCCGAAGAGACAAAATCATCTGTGTGGAGCAAGTAGGCTTTAACCTTCTTCCAATGAATACATGAAACAAGAAGCTATGTTTTCCATCCATTCTATTTTAGGTTTGACTGATGCTGTTATAATCACCTCGCCATCTTCTGGTAGCATGTGCTGTGACCTTTAACATTTTAGTGTTGAGTCCCATGCTTAGAAACATGTGCTTATACGTGCAGCGGCACATGAAATCCCGAGGACAGGGGTCAGTCTGCAGGAAGAGAATCAGCAGCTCTCATATTCCGGCAGAACAAACTCTATTGGGAACGGTGTGTTCGACTTCACATGTGTCAGCTGTTAGTGGTCTGGAGTTGTGTGTGTATGCGTGTGTTGTGAAGATGGTGGGTATAAAGGTCTTAAGCTAATCTAGCATGGAATTCATGTATTTTCCGAGACTGCATAGCATCTAGAGTTCATGTTCCCGCGGTGGGCTGTGTCCGCGGGGCAACTATTCCCACACATCCTGTGCTCTTGTCCGCAGGGCTTTGGTGAAGGTCGTTATATATATAGACATACTGTATGTATGTATGTGTGAATGTATGTATCTATGTATGTATGTATGTATGTACAGGTTTAACGTTAAAAAGTCAGGTTCATTTGCCCCAAAAATAAAGGTTTCAAAACACAACTCTACTGAAGACTAAAGCTAACTCAACTTAGAGACCTCTAAAAGAGACGTGAGGGACCGATTAACACACAGGGGAGGACAAAATGGACAGTAACTAAGACTTGTAGAAAGAAAGCCTGATCCCCCTAATGCTGTCTGATCTTTTGGATTGGTCCAAGACTCAGGTCTTTTGCATTAAAGCAGGCTCCAACTTCTGGCCAATAGTTTTTGTAACCAGGAAGTAGTCTATATCCACAACGTCCCACTTCTGGGATTGTTCTGTTGCCGCCGGAAATTCCGCCCGATGTCCAGCATGTTTTGCTTTCTTTGTGTTGGAACTATAAACTCTTCATTCATGAGGACTATGGTTACCTGGTCCTCAGATCTCTGCAGGGCAAATCCAGACAGCTAGCTAGACTATCTGTCCAATCTGAGGACTATGGTTACCTGGTCCTCAGATCTCTGCAGGGTACTACTTGTATGTTCCACCAAAACAAGTTCCTTCCCGATACTTTTCTTGCGTGGCTCCGCTCAGTGCGTAGCACCGCCCAATATGATTGGTTTAAAGAAATGCCAATATACCAGAGCACGTTGTTCTCCCATCCGGGAATATGCCAGACCCTCCTGTGCAGCGCTGTGGAGGAAGGTCCGGCATAGCGAGATTAACCAGGAAGAGAAGTGTAGCCAGTTTATTTAAAGATAAACCGAAATTAATTGATATAAATTAAAACTAAGTTGCAACGTAACAATAGAAACTGTGTTGTCTAGGTGCTATAAAGTCATTCATGACTTCAACTTAAAATAACAATAACTTAACTCCAAATAACATGTGATAATGAGTGTTTACAACTTTAAACCATCAGTTTGTGGCCACCACAGTATGGATATGCAAAGGTGGACAACTAAATTGATATTTAATAGGAAATGACCCATCTGCCTGGATTAGTCCTACAACAAGCTCCCTAAAGGCCTAGCTGGAGAACCTTAACTTGTGGGGAAGTCAGTTCTTCAAATTCCAGATATGTGCTGTTGGGGAAGGGGCTGCGACTCCTCTCAGTTCATAATCACACATGTATTTGTGAGCCTGGAGCTGGTTTTCCTTCCCAGTAAGGCCTCCCTGAACCCCCTGTGTAAAACAAACTTCTCCCTTATGCACCGACCTACATGTGGTTACAGAACACACTGGGACGGCTGCATTTCTTTTCCTGGTTTCCAGGTTATGTAATATGTTTTGTTTATGGCATGAATTTCAAACCAATATGAGCAGCAAGGAAGGAACCTGCAGTGTAGCGTCATTCCCTGTTTGGAGACAGTTTCTCTCCAGCTGGACACATCCGAGACAAAGAGTGTGGATCTTTAACTGGCAGTGTTAAACTCCTGCAAAGAGTAAAGGTTAATAAGAATTATTGCTTTTATCATGTTTAAAAAATAAAATGCAGCTGAATTAGAGAAATCTTCAAACCCTTCCCTATACTCCACTTTGAAGTTCTACTATCTCTGTATACTTCATTAAAGCTTGAAACAAGTCACAATACTTTAAACTATTAAACCTGTACTCATCATCTGCACTTTTTTAATTTTATCATAGTTGCACCTTTGCTTGACAACGTTGGAACCTAACCATGTGAGCTCTTTAAACCAATAGAAAAGTCATGGCACATGCTTGGACTCCTCCACACACACACACACACACAAACATGCTTTGCTTGTGGTTGGATAATGGTTGTTTATTGATTATTAATTGGTATTTCTGAAGTTAAATAACTTCTATGTACTTTTTAAACAGCATGTGAAGAGAAAATCCTATGGGAATGAACGTAATTCCTTTGAGTCAACACTCATGAAATTCCATTGAATTTTACATTTTCCATAAGCGATTTTTCATTCGATATCACCTAATTCGGATGAAAACATGTGGATGGAAACATAGCTGGTGTTTGAAATTCTCTAAAGTTTAAAGGACGTCATTACCCAGAAAACAGGCACCAGCATCTTCACATCCACGCTGCAAAAGAAAATGGAGGATTGGTTCCCGGCAGGTGTACACAGATACATCTTCAGGGAGTAAAACAGTGTAACAGTTTCTAATATAAATTACAGATGGGAGACACTTTTTTTCTGGGTTTTCTGTCAGATTTACAACAGCAAACTAGAAAAGCCTTTCATGAAAAAAGTGTTTGTGATTACTGCAAAATAATATTTAAAGTATTGGTGCTGATTGGCTCGATCCTGTGTCAGAGTTTGAAAATGACAGCATCATAAACATGTGAGACTCCTTTTTTAGTGTACGGAACATGTTGTGTTAACTCTTAGACTTTACACTGGTTTAGCATTTAATACTTGATATAACTCGTTACAACCTACTTTGTGTGTACATGTCCCCATAATGAGCTTATGTTTAGCCAAACCCAATCCATTTATGAATTTATGTCCAATTGTACTGTATACAGTGTACAAACTAAAAAATACGTATCATATTGCATGTTTTTATGTAAAGCCCTTTTGATTTTTATCTGTGAAAAGCTATATAAATAAATTGTACTTATTTATAATGGCTCATAAAATATGTAGCATCTTGAGAGAGATATACACTCCAATTTAAAACAAATTGTTCAATATATTTCAGGGTAACTGATTACAATACTGCATTAACATCACCGTAGGGAATAAGTATGGGGAAGAATGATCATAAGAAGCATGTAACATAGCATGACAAAACATTGTTTTCATTAGTTTTTTATCCTGGTGCTGTCATTGGTTGATAAAATGGGAGTATTCTACATGAACACACTTCAAGAGAAGTTCAAAGACGCTGGCAACAACATTAAGGGGGGGCACAGGGAAATGGAAATCTTGTGCAAGAGTTTTTGGCTTTGCTGCAGCAGAGGGAGGTGAAGCAGAATCAAAGTAACACCCCGAATGGACTGATAGCACCAGAGAAGAATGGTGAGGAAGTGGCATGATGGGATGCAGAGTGAAGTAGCACTGGCTAGAGAACTAGACAGTGTTCTATGGGTATTTGACACAAATTAAGCCTATGTGTCAAATACACAATCATACAAAACAGCACGCAGTGAAATCAGTTTGGGCCTAGCCCTAGAAAGCTGAAATAACAAATAAGGGAAAAATACTGTTGGCCTTTGGGGTTTTGGCTTTGGTTTCTTTTCCTCTTTTATTATTTTTGATCCTGTCTTGTTTTCTCCCCAGTCTTGTGTTGTTGGTCCTGTCTTATGTTCCCCTGAGTGACTAAGTGTCTAAGTTCGGTTTCCTGCTTTATTTTGAAGTCTGTTTTTTGTCTCATCCTGTCTTTAGTTTTACTTCCTGTGTCTTCCTGCTCTTGTGATTACCTGATGTTTTCCACCTGATTCCCTGCCCTCCTGTCACCTGCCTCACGTTACCTCGTTACCTCCTTACCTCGTGTATTTAAGATTGTTTAGTCCTGTCTGCCTGCCCCTGGGAGTTGTTCCTGAGCGTCCCTGTGAGGTTTCTTCGCGTAGTTTTCCCTGTTGCTGTTTTGGCTTCCCCTCAATGATCCACATTCCCATAAAGAAGTCATAGAAAACAAACTGCTTTTGGAGTTATCAACGATTTGCCAGACTCAGCCAGAGCTTCTTCTCCTATTTCCCACATTCCTGTTCTCGGGAGTGCGTAATAACGGGGAAGGGAGAGCGGGTTAACAGTAGGATTAGGAATGTAGAAAAAGCCAAGTGAAACTGCAAAGCACCATTGAATCATAATAAAACCGTCATCTTATGTGGGAGATAAACATGTGACCTGATTGAACTCCAAAAAGCAAAGAAATGGAATCAATAAGAACCGGAATCAGAATTTAAATCCAAATTGTTCCAATCCAAACTATTAATGATGGTACTGTGGAGTTTCATTGTGGTTACACAGTGGTGAATTATCAGCCCAAACAACAACAAGTTCAAAAAGAAAAAAAGTGGCTTAGTTGATCTCCAGTCCCAGTCAGAGTTGGTTTTCATTGTCTGCGTTGTAGCATTGACACAGCAACAAATGGACCAACATATACAAACATGTTGCATACACTGTCTGAATCAGAAACATTTTATTCTAAACAAGCTAAAAGACAAAACTCATTTTGTCAAAAATGTAAATGATGTCTTTGTTTAAACGGAGGAAGTTCATGTGGTGGATGCACTGGCTAGTGTTGATGGAAGAGATCTGGATGTAAGTGCTTAGACAAGGTCGTTTCTAAGGTCATGTACTCAGAGCATTTTAAGATTGCGGAAACAGATTCAAGTAAAAACCTAGCTGTTAGTTCCTGGAAATTATTTATGCGAAACTTAAAGTCTCCTTAAAAAAGAGAAATGGCAAAACAAAGAAATGTTGCTGCTCAAGATGATTTGGATTGGATTAAAGAAATGCAAACAAGAGTCAGATCATAATCCATAACACACAAGAAAGATTGACTTAAAACAGCTGCCACTGAGTTTTATGACCACCGTAGACTTAACGTTTGGAGACCACCGGAGAAATCTATAAAAATACCTATGATGTTCTTCTGACATTAGAAGAGTCAGAAGTTTATTGCAACATACAGTTTGTTAGCAGCGGTGGAAAGAGTTCAAAAATATTCTACTTAATTAAAAGTACTATTACTTTGATTAACTTTTACTTAAGTTCAAATATATCTACTAAAAGTAAAAAGTAGAGTTACTTAATTACTTTTATATTATATTAATTCTATTTATATTCATACTTGTTCAGGATCCTATTTTTATTAAGATATATTTAACTTAATTGCAGTTTTTTTGTGATTTGAAAAGGGCACAATGCCACAGTAATGTGAGTAATTGTAATTTATACTTTCCACCTCTAGTTGTTAGTCATTTTAGAAAAACAGCCACGAGTAATCCTCTAGGATGATGTCAAACACGGTTGCCAGGAGATTTATGATGCAACTGAAAATCCTCCGTGACGCAAAAGTCTGCGTTGTTAGGTGACTGTAGTACTACACTAGTGGCTGACTCAGCTGGGGGGCTTCTGTCAGAGTCCCCACTGAGTCTGAGGAGTCTAGAGTCAGAAGTTTGGCCAGGGTATGCACCGACGTCAAAAAGGGATTTTACTACAAGGCAAATGAGCATTTATTTTTATATCCAAAACACAAAGAACGGAACTTTATCAGAGAAAAGTGTAAGTTTCGTTTACGCGCACAGCACGTGTCCATGCACAGCAGTAACCGGGGTACGGTCTTACCCGGTTCAGTGAATCACCGGGTTCTGCCAGTTCTCCCTGTGTACATGAGTGGGGGGGAATGGGGAGAATGACAAGAGTAACTCCACCATCGATACAGTAGGTGGCGCTCTGCCAATGCTTTTTTTTTTAGTTGACCTATGTCAACATTACACAGACCTATGACTCAAAAAGTCAAATTTAACAACTCACTGTTTAATTTACACCTTCTCTCAGTGTAGGACAGTACAGTGTTCCCGCCAGACGACTGACAACTTGTTATAATGTTATCTGTAACCAGTGTTGGGTGGAATTAACAAGCTAACTTCGTTAGCTAACTAATATTAACGTTGGCCAGGAGCCGGAGCCGGAGCTGCTCGGTCCCTCCAATGTGTGTCCCTCAGAGACAGCGTTGACACACCCGGAGATGGACAGTGTGTTCAGCCATCTCCTGATGTCCAGATCTCCTGATGGAGCAAAACACATGGACGTGTAACGCTGTTTTGTTGCATGGTGTCACAGCAACGTCTACGACTCACAGCGTTTATGACTCGCAGCCCGGAGTATGTCTGGTTCAAAACCCACTCCAGGAGACAAATTTAGGAATCCTACTATGGCCACCTCAAGACCCGCCTGTCAATGGCAGCTTGATTGGTTGGGGTCAGGCATTGACCTGGAGTGGTTAAGGTTAGGAGGGACAATTGTTGGGACAGTTGTTCTCATACTCTGGCAACATGTGTCACTCCCATGGTGTTAAAAAGCAACGCTTGGTCATGGGCCTTTGGCGTTTGTTATTGACACAAAAAGTCTCCTTTAGCGTCATATTTAGTCAGGGTCGGGACGGATGTTTAACTGACGTGTGTTACAAGAACAGGACAGATCATGTGTGGGGTTACAAAATGTATGTAGTGGCACACGGGACAAGAATGGGACACTAACTCCGGTTTCTTGGGTGGAAGTCCACTGTTGTTTGACCCGTCCACCACCCCAGCCAACCTGTGATTTTTGGATTTTTCCTATTAGGCGCTGCCATTGTTGCTCTTAATACTACTTCATTTTACAGCGCAACGGTCAATCTGCTGCTCTGCACGGTGCGTTCCGTACTGAAACCAAAGGGGGATTTTTTGGGGTGGTTTCTGACGCTGAGAGACACTGACCAAGCGTCGTAGCCCGTGACAGCAAGGTTTACACGTAACAGCTCAGGGCTGCCTTTCCATCTCATGTGATCAGCTGGCATCATCAAGTTTAAGGTTTTAGTGACGCACCAAAATTGTCCATGTGCGTTGTGTTCTGCTTGCGATGCCCTGGACAGTGAGTAGTATTTGAGTTGGCAGCCATGTCGGCCCCCTCTTTGACGATAGCAGAGGGAAAAGGTAGTGGACACAAAGCAGTCTGCGAGAGGAGAAAGTCCCGCGTGTGAAGTTATTACTGGCAGGCCTTTGGCGTCATCTGTGACCTGCTGCTTCTTTCTGGCCAGCGTCACCGCTAACTGTGTGTCCGTGAACGCTGGTTTAGTCTGGATGTGTGTGAGCAAGAGAGTGTGTGAGTCAAGTGGAGTCTGTGTGTGTGAGCGAATGTGCATTTCATGATTCAGATATTAAAAAGAACAGTGATTTAGTGAGACAGATGATTGGACGTCATAATGTACATCTGGATGGTTTGGGACGCACTTTCTTTTGTACTCACAGGAAGGAAAGTCCCTCCCACAGAAAAGGACATTATCTCAAGTGCTGTGCCTCATTTTGTCAGAAAATGATTAATTTCCCACTACATTTAAGACGAGAAGCTCATTTTGTCACCAGGGATTCTGTTGACCTTTGAATCAAGAAAGATAATCTAAAATAGTTTTGGAGTATCTTCCTTTGGGACTGAGTAACCAATCTTTCCTAGCAACAAGCATGAGGCAGTTCAACTCAGTGTCATCAAGTCAGATAATGTCGGCCAGTTTTATAATAATAATAATAATAATAATAATAATAATAATAAAAATACTTTACTACAATTGACACTGGTGTTTTTACACACAGGCCTGAACTACACACACATGCTCAGTACCTATACATGCACTAATGGAGAGATGTCAGAGTGGGGGGGGACTGCCCAAGGAAACTGGCACTGCTGTTGCTAGCTAGCTAGCTAATGAATCTGCAGCATGGATGTAGCCGATAGCTCTGTGTTGTTACAATAAATTGATAAAAACCGTCATTTCCCTTAAAATTAGCAACCCAGGAGTGCAGGAGGAGTCATCAAACGTTTGAAACCATTTCACAGGAAGAGAACAGACAGTGGTTACCATGAAAACAATATTTTTAACCCATATTTGGCAAAGAACTAGAGATAAATGAACAATTAACACTGGGAAGATGCATGTTTGACATCATTGGGTCCTAATCTAACGACCTACTTTATTACACTACTAATCACAGCTGAAGCCATTGACATCCCTTCTTAATTCCAGCATGCCATAGATTTCCATCTTGCCACTACAAACATCACTCCCAATGTTCTTTGTATTTCGTTGGCATGTCAAGCAGACCATTGAACCATTAAGAGCGTGACCCCTGGAGTATGTTTTAGCCGTTAAGGAACCTCCATGTCAGCCGCTGGCGCTCCAAGGTTCCTTTATCCGACTATGTGTGCCAGCACTTGTTAAAACAAAAGGTGACAATAATTTTTCACCGCTTGTTAGTCAGCATATTCAAGGCTTTGGGACATTGCCCTTTCCCCTGGGGGGGGTACCTGATTCTCACAAAAATAGAGTACTTGTGTTTTTTATTAGCTGATGATTTGAGAGGAACACGTATCTTTGTCCACACATCCCCTTTGGCAACAATGTTGTTTGTGTCACAATGGAGGTCATTTCATTGCTGAGGCAATGATAATAATTAAATACACCAAGTATGCCAAGTCATAAATCCAGTTTGACGGTAGATTCTGCAGTGCCAGTCGTATTCTGTTCCAAGTATAGATGTTCTCTTGTACTTGCGGGATGATTAAGTTCCTCCTACAACCAGAGGCCATTGTTGCTGAACCCACCTAGACTCTAACATTTGGTTGTTTGAATTTTACATGTTTCTTTTGGGAGACCACAGGAACTCCATAATGCATTCACAACAAGGCAAACCACTGAAAGAGCCATAATTGCAAAGAAGTGGAATAATCAGCAGTTAATGTTGATTAACATTCGTAAAACTACTTTCCAGAGTGCAGGGTTTGGTAATTGGCACAATGTGTCTTCTCATAAAACTTCCCGGAACACCACAGCTTTGGAAAGAACACTGCTTGGTCTCTGGACCGCTGTGAAGTCAAAGAGGAGCTGATTCCCCACAAAACAACAAAGTCACAGGACCGATTTGAGAAAAGAATTAAACAATCTTGTTTAAAGCTGTATAAAGTATCACTACGAAGTTTATTTAGTACATTTGTTTAATTCGTAGTTTCACAACTTCTCCAGAAGCCTTATCATTTGTTCAAACTATTTCAAACGATTTATGTTTGATTTCAATGCAAAAGCAGGAAGTAGTTTAATGTTCTTACACAAAATGCATCATTTTATTAGAAGACAGAAGTGTAGCCAACAAAAGTTGACTTTCATGCGGCGACAACAGTTCATTTTAGGAACCAAAACGACTACTTCAGATTAGACAAAAGATTACGGTTTGGGTTAAAACAGTGGTCCCCTTGAGTAGATCTGCCGGGACAGAAACACACATTTCCTTGGTAAAAAGTCTTGTTTTCTCCTTCAATTCTTCTGGGACATGAACGCCACGGCCCTGCTTGGAAGCCCTGCGTTTTAGGACCCATCCATGCACCCCAACCTCCACTCTATGCAGCTCTTTGGGCTCTTATACAGCAGCAGTTAATGTGCTGCATACAGCAATAAATACATGGAAGAAATTCAAATTACAATGCATTACTTTTCGTAGCTATGTGTATGAATTGTTCATGAGAACAGCCTGCAGTGAGTGATTTATCCAAAACATTATCGATGACCCCAATCTTTCCCGAACCTTACTAACTTTCAGCGTTTAGGAGAACTCATCGTGGTTGTTGGCATAGCGCTAGAGTAGAGTTCTTTACATTTGGGTGCCTAAATTGAGGTCATGAGTTGGCTTTATTTGACCGAATTAATTGTTTTTAAATGAAATGTTCAATGGAAAAGGAGTCGCTTGTGGTGACCAAAACCTAATATTCTCATCAGCAGTAACTGATTTTATTTGCCACATTGTCATTTAATACATTGTTTTAATAATAATTTTATTTTTTGCTGCTTATTGGTGTTCATGAGGGATGAAAACAAGGTTTGTGGAGATATTCTATAAAAACAAGTGGCTCCAGTTCCATGCATGGAGCCAACACATGCTACACTCATGACACGATGAAATCAGCGTGAAGGAGGGACAGAATATTTAGCAAACTGGTTTATTTAAAGCAGTGGCAGTCAAGTGCATGATGTCAAAGGTTCCCATAAACCACTTATCCCTAATGTGCCCTCGACTGGATTGGGGCCAGCAGCCGGGTCACTGCGTGCATGTGAATAAAGTCCTGCTGGCGATATGAAATAAAAATAGCTAGAGATTTATGACTTTACAATAAAAGCGTATTTTCTTTTTTTCCCTTGCTGTTGCACTTTTTCCCATATTTATTTCAAATGATGATTAATTGCTCCTAATTTTGCAATTTTCAGCATGTTACGTTGTTGTCTGTTTCTCTGGGTGACCTGAGCACTAAATTAATTTAGTTCAATTATTGTGGAACTCAGAATCTTCAGCCTTACTTACCATTCAACCGCACCAGATTCAAAACATGTGGAAGTCTCAGTGTCCACGGTTCAGTGTAACTCTCTGGGGTGGGGTCGTCCAACGTGAGGCCTTACCGATGGAAACAAACCAGAGGAGGATTTCCAGCAACAGCACAACAACAGTGTATTGTAAATGTGCCAAAGCTCTCTCTGACTCATAGCCCACAGTTATGCAACAGGCAGAATCTCCAGTAACTCCATCCAGGGGACAGTTTAGAGCTTTTACCTTGCCTTCATATTTTAAAACATTCATATAAAATCCGGCCCTGTAACACAACACATTGATTACATTGGTGGACCCCAACCCTAAATGTTCTGTGTAATTCAGACTGAGAGGGACCATGAATATCTTCAAATCCAGCCTCAGGTCTGGACATTGGCTGCAGATGTTTTCAGCTCATTTTTGAAATAGCTCACACTGCGAAGTGTGCTGGGATGTGTTCCAATGTTTAATCACTGCAGTGACTCAATGCCAGGACTTCATAGTTGGGACGAAAATCAAGAAATAGTATCAAAACTGCTAAGTCAAATGTCTGTCATTGAATTAGCTGATTAGAAAAAAAACAACTGAATTAACATACAGAATGGCTGCTGTCTCATGTCACTCGTCTCCATCTCCGACCTGCTGTCTGTGCAGTCACCAGAACTATTCGTGGAGTGATAATCCTCAACCAAAGCCTGTTGTCACTGTGAGCATTCCTTGGTTTTGGCTCTGCCTCCATGAGCAGAAAGGATTTTTCAGGAGCTCCACACAGTGTTGTCATCCTGCTGATGAAATGTCTCATATAACACATTATTTATGCACAGCAGATGCACAGAAATGCAAGCAATACTGTAATACATGAACACTAATGGCACAGGTTAATGCTCTTATTAAGTCATTTGTTCTCAATTTACAGGAAACTTCCATATGCACGTGCACAACCCAGTGTCAGGCTGCGTTAGAGAAGCTGTACACAGCTTTGCTATTATTAGTGTTTTTCGCCCAATATCTGTTGTATTAATCATAATTTATACAGAAGATCTTACCATGGTTTACATGTGTTTATTTTTGGTCTTATTTCCAGGAAAGCTGGACTACTTTGTTGTTCATTGATATTTTTAAAACTATAACGCCACAGCTATCAACTATTTCTTTATTTTAATAATAGCATTTTGGTCTTATTACCGGTGAAATATTACCGTACGCTGTAAAACAGAACAGTACGATATGAGCCGTAAATATAATAAATAAATAAAATGCCATACCCTAAACCCAACAGACTTTTCAGGCACAATTCAAGTTAAAGGACCAAAACAGTGCATATTTTAATAAGTGAGATCCACAAAAAAGGAAAAACAGAAACTGCCATCTATAAAAAGAAAAAGAAAATGAAAAGAAAATGTCATCTAATTTTATTTTGTATTAAAGAGTAACGAAGATGCTGAGGGAAAATGTAAGTTAAAGTATACGGTACATTTTATTCAAGAAAAGTAGTTAGTCATGGTCAAATGGAGCTTGGTGAACCAGTGTCTTTATTTTGTGAGCCACTAGATGGCGATCTCTGTTCAACAAAGGGTTAAGAATACATTGAATTGCAACGCTTCAGGTCTTTCTCTTAAAACCAAGGGCACCATCTAGTGGGGCCAGAAAATACAGACACTGGTTCACCAAGCTTCATTTGGCCATCACTAAAAGTAGTGAAGTAAAGGTTTTCAGAAAGTAAAGTACAGATATGTGAAAATTCTACAGTACAGTACAAAGAATGTTTGTCACATTACAACACTGGTCCCACTATAGGTGCTACAGCTTTGGATCACCATAAAGACACATACTAATAAAATGTATGCTAATCCATCCATAACGCCCCATAGGCTCGGTGGTGTTTTTGCCTTCCAGGCAGCTAACCCTAACCTTGACCCTAACCTTGACCCTTACCCTAACCATAACCATAACCATAACCATAACCATAACCATAACCATTGCTGTGCTGCCTGGAAGGAAGCGTTGGCGGCCCATTTTTTACAAGACAATTTATAGTGTCACAGCAGTGGTGATGACTTCTGGAAAGTTTCCAGAATACCATTTCAACACACTGCATGTCTGTGGAGAGGCCTCCGTTTCTTCAACTGGAAGAGTTTTTTGAATGCCTGCCAGCTGTTCAACGTCTCCGTTGTGCTCATACGCAATGGCAGTTTAATGGTCGTCTGGGGAAATCAATCTGGAACCCTCATCTAGAATACACATTACACCTAATAATAAGTAATAATAATAATCCAGACTAAAACAGTGAAAGTAACAGAGGCTTTAATGTTGTGTAGGCTATGTAATGGGTTGGTCTGGTTTGATATTTTACATCATGAAAGATATCTCATTTATTTTGTAGGCTACTTTTTAATCCTTATCTTTTCAAAGCCCTGGATGATATTTTGTGTGCAAATGGATTAGTCCATATCAACAACATTTTATTTCCGGGTTTGTTTATGTGCCGCCGGAAATTCCGCTACATGTCCCCACTTTTCGCTGTCTGTGTGATGGCATTTGAAACTGTGGTGGAGTTATAGTATGACTATAGTGAACTGCTCCTCAGATCTCTACTACTTCTGAATGTACACATTACACATCATTAGGAAGGATTGTACTGATGTACAGGGGGCGATAAAAATTCATTTATTAAAGCTAAGGTGCATAGTTTCTGCTCCCCCCATGATGAATTCATGGGGGACAACAAAAGTGTTGGCACGTCCACATGATACAAGCCTTCCGTGATCACAAACCACCCCCACCCCTCCTCCACACAGTTACTAGTAGCCAAGGAGGACACGGAGGATTAAAAAACATGATGGACTCTTCAGAAGAGCTCATTATCTTCACTCGAGCTTCTGCTCAAGTGTTGGTCTTGATTGTTCAAGAACTCTCACTCAATCCCACTTCGTTAGTTTTTCAACCATTCCTCCCCTCAGTGACTCCCAGCACAGGGCCACATTCAGCACCTCTCTGCCTTCCGGCAGTCGGTCCAACACTATCTCGCCGCTTGGCCCGTATCCCCTCGATGTTCCAAAAGTCCTGAAACCAGATGTGGAGCTTCCATTACCCGGTGTCCTATCTTCCTAAATAAATACAAGAGTTACAACGCTGAGGCTTGATTTGATGCTGATGACAGAAATGAGTGATTGGAATAGAAAATTTAAGCTCACCTTCTGATAAAAGCCCTTGTATTGAGGCAAGTCACAAGCAGACTAGTGGCTCCACTTCCACAGCTAAGGATCAACTGTTTCAACCAGGACAAACGTTATAAAGCCTGATTGGTGGATCAGAGCATGAATTAGTTTACTGTTGTTTACTGGGGAAGTGAAAAGCTGAAGTCTATCTGGGGGACTCCATATGATCTAATAGTCAAATGGACAGAGAGAGTCAAGCTCAGTTTGGGATGGTGTTTTTTCTTTTTTTTCAAAGATTGGCATTTTTGGATTGAAAGAGGAGAGAGAGGGGGAACGACATGCAGCAATGGGCTACAGGTTGGAGTCGAACCTGCGGCCGCTGCATGGAGGGGGCTTTGGAATATTTTAATTCCAAAGGCCAAGGGAACTTTATCAGGATGCATGGTATCCTGATCCATATAATAACTGGCCTTTGAAACTAAAAATGGGCCTGCCTCTATAGGAATTTAACATAGTGGGGTGTAAAGTTATGCCCCTGTATTTTTTTACCCCACAATTCTCTTCTTCTTCTTTTTTTTTTCATGATTTTGATCTAAAAGTCACAAAATTTGCCAAAGCCGTCTGATCGTTGGGAAATTTCAATTTCACTATTAAAAAAACAAAGAAAAAAGTTAATGAACACAAAAGGGGAACAGACGTGAAAAACGTCAGCCCTTAATCTTTGGAAATAATGTGTCTTTTCCAAGTTTTATTATCTTAATTTCCGATAATGACACTGCTGTAATGGCTGGGCTTTACAAAAGCTCAAGATAAATTCCTTTGAAGAACAATCTCACAGGACAGTTTTACAACAGTAGCCAGGTTGCATGACACGGCCTTGTGGTGATTAGATAGAAACAAGCCCGCTGACACTGAGCCAACAGAGCAGTCCTTGCATGAGTAGAATCCTTCAGGTTGAATAAAATATCAGTTATATTTGACAAAGGCAGGCTTGGAAATTACCCAAATCCACAGTTCATTTCACTACTGGTCCGGATCAGAGGAACCTCTGGAGCAGGACGGGTCAGGGTCTTTAGGGCTGTGTTTTTTCTTTTATGTAGTTTGCTGACAAAGTCATTTTATGCACCTAAAGGGAGAAGATTACAGCAAGAAAAGGGAATCGCAGCGTTGGTAGACTGCACTGGTGGAAGAAGTAGTCCTTTACTTAAGTAAAAGTACTAAGTAAAATAAATAAGTAAAATGTTATGTACAAGTGTGTACGTCTAAACAGGAAAATGTAGTGGAGTAGAAGTAGAAAGTGGCATGAAAAAAGACTGAAGTACAATTAAACTAAATGTGTACTAAGCACAGTACTTGAGTAAATGTACTTAGTTATATTCCACTACTGCATTTCTGTCTGATAAGATAGAAAGGAACTGCCTGAACACACCCTCAACTCCCCCCCGATCTCCTCCTTCAGACTCACTCACTCACTCTAACACACACACACACACACACACACACACATCATCTATTATTGGGTCCTGGGTAGCTCATCTGGTAGAGGTTTACTCCTTGACGGCCCTTTGCTGCATGTCCTTCCCCCCCTCTCTCCCCTTTCATGTCTCTAGCTGTCCTGTAAAACTAGTCTGAATACCCCAAAAATAATCTTTTAAAAAGAAAAACATCTACTATAACCACACACGCACACAGATTCATCTCATTTCCCAACACGGACGACAAGCTGAAGTATGAGTGGAGGGCGTTCTCACGTGACTAGCCCCCATCTGGTTTTACTTAGTGCTCAGCCTCTCCCTGTCCTGACCCTGGCACCCAGCACTACGGCTCGGCAGCTCCCTGTGGCCCCGTGCAGTAGTTTCCAGGTCCGGTCTCTTTGTTCTGTATTCTCCCATTGTTTACTTTTTCTTGATCTGGTTTCTACTTTCTGTCTAACACACACTCTCTGCCATGTCTCTTTCTCAATCCTCCACCCAGAACACATGAGCTGTTGCAGTTGTTGCCAGTGGTTTACACCTTAAAGGGAACGCTCAGACGAAAATCCTGCTCCTTACTTTTAGACCCCTGCACGGTCAAGTTCCTCCGTACATCTCTGACTTGATACAGCTCCATACTCCCAACCGCAGTCGGAGGTCATTAAGTCAGAGGCTTTCAGTGGTCCCCCATACTCCTTTTACAACTCGAGGGGACCCAGCAGGGGCTCCTAGGCTGGGGAATGACCTGCCTCCCCCTCTACGTTGGCTGAATTCTGTCCATTCTTTTAAAAAGCACTTGAAGACTCGGCTGACAAGGCTTTTGTTAGTCGAGGGGTTTTTATGGACGTTTATTGTGTTTTCTATTTTGTATTTAAATGTTCTTGTATTTTAATTTGTTGTAATGTATCAGACTTCGTTGTGAAGCACTTCTGGGATTTTTTTCTGTAAAAAGAGCTACATAAATAAATTTTACTCACATACTAGCTTTACAAAAGCCTCAAAACCATTAACTGTTGCAACTATGCCTTAACCCAAGGCACCACATCTACAAACACACTTTCAGCTTTGCACTTTGTAATTATGCAACACACCTCATTCTAAAAACTACACACAGTTTCTTACATTCCCACATAATGTTGTATAAATCCCCCCTGTTGATAGGCCTATAGGGAAGGTGTTCACTACGACAGCCATCCCCACACACAGTTCATCCTGAAAATTCACTGAGCCACAAAAAAGAGGATTTATAAAGTCATGCCAACAATTAATATATTAATAGCTTAGCATTCTATGCACTACCAAGGTATTAATTAAAGCTTTAGGCCGCCTTCCAAGTTATGTAAGCCCAGTTTCTTTTGCAACATCATAATACAATATACTGTAGGTAGTGGGGGGGTCCCTGCTCCATATCCATCTCCATCTTTCAGTTAAGGGGTCCTTGGCTTGAAAAACGTTGAAGACCCTGCATTGGACCCTTTGTTCAAGAATGAAAACTTGCAATCATCTGAAAACTTGCAATCATCTTGGCAACACACCCACACACATTTCTGGATGTGCTACATGATGTTCATCAGCCCGGTTTGTTATGATCTGGGATAATCATACAAAAATACAAGTATATCTAATACATTTAGGGTTTAAAAAACCAAACTCAACTAAAGTCCATACTAATGACACCACAAGCCCCAACCCTAAAACAGACGTTAATTGTGTTGACCGGGAACATTTTCTCATTTGGTTCTTGAAGTGATTCAAGAATCCACACCCGTTGTGTCAGTGTGATCTCCACATGATGCTGGCAGTCGGATCCCAGTTCTCCTCGGAGCTGAACCAGCTGTGTCTAACCCAAACAGGGCTGAGCTTCACTGTTGTGGCTTTGAGCTCGATGAGCTCATCTGTTTCACCATCGTGCTATCACACCAAGGGCTGTTTTAATACATTTAAAATACATCGAGAACACATTCACTGTTAATTTGTATTCCCCTGGTTGCAATGTGCACTCCTGACAGCTGAATACACACTTTTTCTCGTACATTTCCCACTTTGAAGAAATGATCTTATCCAGCAGAAACAACTGTCGACAATTACAACAACCACAAACAGTTGGCAAATGTGAAAAGTTCCTTTTATAATGCTAGTCCTCCTAAGATATCTCATATGTTGTTGAAAATGTGTAAGGGTTAAATTCCTGACAAGGTGTCCATTACCAGGAATTATTGGACAACAGCGAGGCCAGAACAGGTTGCCTCCCCCAGAGTCCATTAATTACCTGATAAGAGACACCCTGAAGGGCAGTAACCCACCCAAAAGCATGCTTCATTACCCAAAAAAGAAGACCATTTATTTATTTATTATGTGTTTTAATGCATTTTAAATTCCAAATGTAATCATGAGTCAAATGTTTAGCTCCGCCCACATTTAGCCCAACCCCGGTCTGCGTACTGCAGTCAGGTGCAATGGGATTGGACGATGTAGACTTGAGTTACCCTATGACGCCCTTATGAAGAAAAGGGTTTCTTTTACTAACTTTTCATCTTTAACGTCTTAAGATGACACAGACTAAACTTGAAGTTGAGCAGATAAAATTTCAAGGAGGAGTTTGTTAAAGTACGGCGTGGAAATGGCCAAAACAACTTTCAATTCAAAAAGGTGGATTTCCTGTTGGGTTTTGGGCGTTAATCCAAAGAGCTTTTTGTAAGTCTTGACGTGCTACACATGCTCACCAGTTTTGTGAGTGAAACAAGAAAGAAACTGGACAAGCTGTTTCAGTTTAATGGTTGTTTGTTTAATGGAGTGTTGAACTGAATAATGCATCGTTTGAACTCGTTGCAAAGGGCAATGAAGCAAGGTTTGAATGTGTTTGTGAGGTCATCAAAAGGAGGCGGAGCCAGGGTTTAAGTGGGGACCCTCCCTGTGTGTGCTGCTGCAGTGTAACCCCCCATGGAGGCCTCAGGGTGTCCCCGGGATGTTCTGGCAGATCCTTTTCTGCTTTATAGCTCTCTTTAAAAATGCAAACAGCATGTGATCTCTGCCATGTGTACTGAGTACTATAATAAATCTTAACTCAGTCTTGTTTTAGCATTTAGGAATCTATTAAATCATAATCATTTATCAAATTTCACAATCAGCTGAAACAAGTAAGGCTGAAATAGTTTTAGTTCATTTTTTGCTGCTATGTCTCTATCCCACTAACACTAAATGTCTCAATGTAACAATTGTGGTAAAAGTGGAAAACACAACCACGAACCAACACTGGCTTAGAATCAGCTTTCTCTCTGTCTAGACGCGGCTTCTGGATCATGAATCATTTGATTAGATCTACTTATATGAATGAAATGGCCTAATGTAATTATCTGCACTGTAAAACAGTGAAGGTTTAAAGCTGCCATTTTCACAGCACAGGGGAAAGGTTTTAGTGATAAAATGAACTGTTCTAAGGCGTGTTTTGACTGTGGATGTAAAGCATATAAATGCAGAGTTTTATTTTCTCTGAGTAGATAAATAATATTGCAGTTTCTGGATCAGCAGTTCTGCGGTTTCACCTATTTCAACATGTTTGGAACTCTTCTGTAGTCTGCTGCTTTGTATGCATTGTATTTGTGAGTGTTCTTGTCCTTGTGTCAGTGTTTGAACTACTGTTGAATGGATCTCATTGTACAGCCATGTGAAACATTTGGTGTATTTGCGATCAAAAAAATGGTAACTTTGTTGTTGTTTTTTCAACCTGAGCCCTATTTTCTTATGTTTTGTGTGAGAACAACAATCTCTGAAACTGGTCCAGTAGGCTATTAGACAAGATCGCTGCAATCAGCAGTAGCAAAAAAGCTACAATGTAAATTGTAAGCTCCCATTTACATGTGGAAATATAGTGGCTTTATTTGTTACTATTGTTTCTTTAAATGAAGTCTATTGTGTTTGGCTGTAGCAATCTTGGAGCTCTTAAAGAAAAAGGATGTTTCTCTTGTTCTCTGTAGGGATCCTTTTCCTAATGCTGTCAGACACTTAGAATAATAATCTGATCCTATCAGTGGTGATAACAGAACTTTTAGTGGACTGAATTGACGATGTCTATTTGTCCTATAGGGTTACATTGCAGCAGGTTATAGTGTTCTTACTTAATACTGGACCAGTTTCAAAGATTTTTGTTGACATAAGTCATTTGTCAGTCACCAATGCCTAAGAAAATAGGGTTGAGGTTGAAAATGACCTAAATTACCCATTATGTAATGGGTGGTAATGGTGCAGTGGGTATGACACATGCCTTTGGTGTGGGAGATCCGGGTTTGATTCCCAGTGCAACCTCTGACATAAATAGTAACTGCAAGTCGCTTTGGATAAAAGCGTCACCTAAATGATGTGTAATGTAATGCAATCAGTAGTGTGGACAAAAGACGTCTACTGAATAAACTTAATATATGAATGCATCACTAATTAGTAATAAAGTGGGTAAGTTCTCTACCCTGGAGACCCAGAGTCCCCTCGAGAGCACGATTTGATTTGCTAAGTGAGTTACTCTGGAATCCAGTGATGCTGCCCATTAACTACATCCTTGTAGCTGAGCTGCACCATCTTTTTTTTTATCTAAAAGAAGAACAGAAGACGGTGCTCGAATCGTTCCTTTGCTGTATGCTGACCAGATACAGCAAGTCCATGTACCAGTCAGCTCCGCTGGTAGCTAAGCGTATGGGGCTTAGTGAAAACCCACTGGTGGTTGTGGTCTCGCAGTTGATTGGTCGTAGTGTTATCCAATCACCTGCAGTGAGATTTTCACATTGATTACTCATTGATAGACCTTAATCTTGTGGATCTGGGTCTGGATTTCCAGGCTCATTCTCAGGATCAGTTCTCACTTTGAACATTGCAACCTTGTACATCCTTCGTTCTATTAAAAACATATTCACAGCCTCCAGTCTGTCAGAAGTAGAACGAGACCTTTCACACCCTGTTAACCGCTTGCATGGGGGGGGCGGTAAAGACCCTCTGAAAGACTCTTTAATGCAACATCATAATGTAGCAGTGCCAGCTGCTTCTGCAATGTGAGCCATCACTGGACAATATTCTGCACTATGCATATTTATCTATTTGTGTGCAACGGTGTAAGACTGTATTCTTTCTAAAGCCTTGTAGTGTGTGCTAGGCATGGCTAGGTAATGAGGGTAGTAACGAGGGTCAGGTGAAAAGAGGGCTGAGGACCAGAGGAAAAACAGAGACTACAAAATAAAACAGGAAACAACAAGGATGGAACTGGGAAAACCACGTAGAACACAGAAAGTTCCCGGGTAAAACATGACCATCAACAAATAACCGGGAAACAGTAAGACAGAGGGCAGGGGCTGACCAGCAAACAGGAAAAACTACAACAATGACAGCTTGGCCCGGGGATTGAGTCCAGATCGCCCACCTGCATTTGTTTGGTTTAAAATATCTTTATTGGTATTTGTTTATGAACAAAAGAGAGAACCCAAATCACATGATAATTTGTGCAAAATGTACTCACTTATTACATGAAATCCAAAACATACTAGGTCATAAACTCACCAGGTGTTAATAGTTTTTAGTTATATTATTCACAGTTATCCCCTTCTGTGCAGTAATTGGTTATAAGTTTAGACGTGATGCCTAAGAGAGAAACAGTGGGCTCCACATGTGGTGAGTTAGACAGAGTTCTTTGACATGATTACATAATCCAAAATGATTTCCAAACTCATATCCTGTTGTTTACTCAGTCTTCAGTCACAGATGATTATTTTCTATGGAAGCTGAGTAGTAATTGAAAAGGTTTCTGCAGCAAAAGGAAACATGTGCATGCATGACTGTTTATTGCAACAATAACAGAGGGAGGACCTGTCTTTAAAGTGCCCATATTATGAAAAACAAAATCCCTATTTCTGGCATATGGGGTGTTGTCTTGTGTCTCTGGTGCTTCCACACGCATACACACTTGGAAAAACCCATCCATGCTGTTTTGAGTGAGATACGGTTTCTGAATGTTTCCAGTATCTCTGGCTAAGCGGGTCTAACTCGGCGGGGCTGTCTACGCCATCGGCTGAAACCGCTGAGTATTGGCTTGCTTAGCTGCTAGCGGGGCACGCCCTCCTACTCTGCAACTGACTAGCTAGCAGTACTTACTGCGCATGTGAGAATGTGACAAAGTCCCAGTACCTGTAGGACTGCTGCCTGGATGTCACGATGACATACAGGACATCTTTTACTTTACATGTATTGTATATGATAGTAGCTTGATGCTTGCTTGGCATCCCGGGGTAGTTGATTCTGATGAGGAGACCTCCCTGCACAGGGAATGTTTTTTGTACTGGTTGCCATGGTAACCCTCATGTTGTCCAGCAGTCCAATTTGAGCCAAAAGTTTCTATGTAACAAATATGGGTTTAATTCAACCAAATTACCCCAAAATAACATGGATGGTTCCATACACACACAACAAGGCAACACACGTTCCCTCACATCTGAACTATTAGTCTAAATAACTCACAATATCCGAGGGGTTTCAACCCAGAACATAAGTATCATTTCATATAAATGAGGTTTAATGACCAGGAATTCCAAATATAAGTGTAAAAGTAGTGGAAACAGGTTGGAACGAGTGATCATTTTTAACTTTATGCTTTGTAAACAGGCCACAGAGATCCCGTGGACGGGAAGACAACACAAGGGTGAAGACCCAGGAGCATATGTACATCAGTCAACTCTCTGACACTGCCTATGGTTAAACACAACAGGGTGTCCGAGGAGAGCCTTTTCAGCTGCTTCCTGTATGGAACTCAAGTGGTTTTTATCCAAACTTCTATGCTAAACTGTAAACAAGACAGAACTCTAGCATCGTTTTAACGGCACTGCCACCATGTCTTGTTGTTAATATTATTAACGTTGTATAATGTTGAAGGAAAGATGCATGCGTGCAGGGTTTTAAATATTGGCCAATGAGGACATGTTTTGCTTTAAAGATGTGGGGGACAGTGTTTTCAGAACTTGAAACGGGCTAGGGACTAAAAGGCAGGATGATGGAAAATGAGCTTTAATATGGAACATTCTTTATTTAATCTCTTGTTGAGTCTCTGTTGAGCTTGGACAGGCTATGAGACAATGGGCCCCTTGGCAAAGACATGTAAAAGGCCTTGCACCCCTCCTAGGAGCAAGAACCCCACCATGGTTTGGAGTTAATTTGTGTCTCTTTTATGTTATTTTGTATCTCTTTATTTTGCATCTTTTTGTTGTCATATTGGTCTCATTTTCCATCTCTTTTCTGTGATTTTGCTTTCTTTTATTACATCTCTTTGTTGCCACATAAGGTCTTTTTGCTGTTTCTTTCATCTCCTTTGGGTAATTTCTTATGTCTATGTTGTTGTTCTGCATCTCTTTTTTTGTCGATTGGTTCTCTTTGTTGTAATTTGGGGTTCTTTTTGGTAATTTTCCTACTCTTTGTACTTGTTTTTCTATCTCTTTGGAGTCAATTTGCATCTTTTTGTAGTCATTGTGTGTCTCTTTCTAACTGTTTTCTGTGTCTTTGTCACCTGTCAGGGAATTATGCTGCAAGTTATTAATACCAAAGCAAAAAATAAGATTGAATACATGACTTGTATTTACAAGAATGGAACTTATTCTTCATAACTGTTTTGTGAAATGCGTGTAATTCTAAGGCATGACCGATGGCTGGCTCCCTAACAGAAAGGAAGAGAGCTGATGCCATCTATTGATTGGCTCCATGTGGTTTTTGTTGAGAGGATGACTACAGAGTGTACTTTTCAAACATGCAATTGATGAAAAATAGCTTCTCATTGCAGTTGTTTGTTCTTCTTCATCATTTTTTGTGCAGAGTGCAATGTCTGCTCTCTGCTGAGGTCTTGGGAAATAATATGCAGCATTTCTTGAAATGCAGCCAATTACAACTCACAACGAGTAATATTTGTTAAGAGCCTTTTAGATTAAACTCTGATCCAATTTCAGATTGGAAAAAGCTGCTGTGTGGGAAGTATTACAGCCTACAGGGGCCTTTAAAGTGTCCCATCATTTAAATTATGAAATAACTTCCCAAATTACAGTTAATACATGTACGCTCAGGAAAACTTCCATCTGCTAAGAGCCAAATTAGCGACATGACGTGTAATGTTTAGGCCTAACCATGTATCCAGCTAATTTAAACAGCTCATGTTACTGCATGCGTGAACAGTTAACCTCGTTTAATATTGGATGGGACGTTTTCTTTTGTGGGTTGCAAGCGTTCCACCTAAACAAGTTCCTTCCCCGGACTATTTTGCAGATCCTCCGTCGCTGTGAACATATCGAGCGCTGCCCCAACCAGCTGGGATTTGTTTAAAGACATGGTTATCTTTTTCCCTATCTAATGAATATAGAATGGATGTTTGGAGAAGCCAGACCTTGCTCCACAGCGCTGTGGAGAGTAATCTGGGAACGGGCGAATACGGTTAACCCCTTACCATAACCACTAATAGTATTGCAATTTACACACATTGCAAATAAAAGATTTAAACATATTGCAATATTCTGCGAAATAATGCAATTTATTACATTTTGTCCAACTACAAACTATGCCCCCAAAGTAAACTTTATCAACATAAATTCCTCAGCATAAAAAAGCTCAACTGCACCATCTAGTGGAGTGAAAAAGCAATGGATGTTATTAATCTGGTACAGGGGTTTATAGGCTGGAAAAGGGCCGATCAGGGACCCCTACTACATATACTGTAACAAATTGAATTGCATATTAAATTGGACCTACAATAAAAGTGAGGGCTGCCTAAAGCCTTTAAAAATACCTTTCTTTTTATGGTGCATACAATACTAAGCTTTTAAAATAAAAATTTTTCACATATTAATATGTTCATACATCATTTTTCCTTAATCCTTAATTTTAACTGTATCTGTGGATGACTACCTCATGGCTACCTTAGCTGTAGGCCAGTAACCCATTCATCAATGTTGTGTATATTCCAAAAAATTATCTTTACTAATAATATGTTGGATTCATGTTTCCAGACACATTTAAAAACATTTTTTTAAACTTTTTTAATTTTTAACCATCAAACAATAATTTGGAAATTTTACAGAAAAAGTTGCAGATTCCGACTTTACTAATAATCCAAATGTAGCTTACCACGGACATATCAGAATCATAAGGAAAGAAATGGCTTTTATTGAGTTTCTTCTTGGCATAATGCGCTCAATGAATTTCAGCTGAGCTTTTATTGTGAAGGGTAGACACGGAAGAGCCAGCGTCATGGCGGTGCTTTTTAAAAAAAAAGAAGAAGAGGGGGAGAGAGATGGGGGTGACACGCAGCTAAGGGCCGCAGGTCGGACTCGAACCCGGGCCTCTGCAGGACTCAGCCTACGTGGGGCAGACGAACGCTCTCACTAGGACTCTCACTAGGACTCTCACTGGGACTCTCACTGGGACTCTCACTGGGACTCTCAGTAGGACTCTCACTGGGACTC
>NC_048424.1:22745779-22788449 GCF_013103735.1 Etheostoma cragini
CACTAACAAATATAAACATTTGCTTAACTGATGAACTCGTAATGACAGGGACACATTAACTCAGGTCATTACAATATACTTCAGTGTTTTTGGAAACACAAAAAGGATGGATGAACTACAAAAAAACAGCTTATCAAGAGGATTGAATTACAAAAAAAGAGCGGGGGCGGGTGGTGGGCAAAGAAACTCTCTGGGCATTGTCATATACACAAAACAGCCAGAGACAACCAAGGACAGTAAAACCGAACTAAGGCTGTACCATGAAAATCCAGATCTAAAATCCTCGATGAGGTCAGGGAAAGTAGAGATGTTGAGGGGAGGGATCAAGTGTTTTCTTTGTTTTATGCTGTAAAAGCACTTTAAATAAATAAATCCCACTGGCGGTTTCTGTTCTGCTGCCTAATCAGTCCGTTTAAGAGTGTACGGACGTTGATTGGCCACGACGTTCCACTTCTGGGATGGCTCCGGTGCTGTTGGAAATTACGCCGGATTACACTGTTTCTGGCCCGGTGTCAGTTACCATCCCCTTTCTTTGTGTTGGCATTCTAAACTAAGAATGGCAACCCTGAACTACAAGCTAGCAAGACTATCTGTCCAATCGGAGTTTTCTGTTGCACGACTAAAACAACCTTTGAACGTACAGTTCCTTCCCGAGGCTATTTTGCATCGGCACCGTTGCTACGCCCAAGACGACGGGGATTGGTTTAAATAAATGCCGGTAAACCAGAGCATGTTTTCCCCCCATCCCTGGAATGCTGTGTGGACTAGCCAGACCCCCCTTTGCTGTGTGCATACTCAAAGTACAAGCACCACAAACTTGTAAATAGGCGCAATACTTTAAATGTATTTCATTATTTCCAATCTCTACCTTTTGCAATAAAAGGCTTGTTACATGTGTTTGTAACAGGTGTTTTCTGATTAATGAATGTAGGCACCATGCATCTTCTGATCTGTCATGGATGGGATTCAATTCAGTCCAAACTTAGTTTGGGTTTTAAGAGGGCTTATATAAGTACAAGTGTGATTTGGTATAAACTGAATGCACACACGTTGTTTTTAACTTTGGTTGACACACTGAGTCCATTTTAGTCTTGTTTTTAGTTTCTGCTCAAGGCCACTGTGATTTGCACCCTCCTTGTTTTCGCCACGGCACGTCCTCCCCGCTCCCTGAGGTCTAGCAGAAACATTAATCACAGCAACACAGGAAAACAGGAAGAGTCGCAAGGAAACTAAAAAGAATAAAAACACTAAACATGCTGACTGATGATTACTTTGGCCATGGTCTTTGCCCTTTTCCAACAAGGGAAGTGAGAAAGAAAATAACTTAACAAGCCAGTGCTATTGTTTCCTCATGAACTTGAAGACAGGGCTTGTAGAAAGTCAGAATTTGGGGAAAGGAAACAGGAGTACCTCTACATGGTTTGGAAAGAGGCTCTTTAAAGACATTTCTGTCTCTGTGGATGGATTCTGTGCATGGGTATCAGGTTCCCTTGACCGTTCAACAGTCTCAACACTCAAATATTACTTTAGTAGAAGTATGGAAGTATCATCAAATCCTAATTTGTAATGTAACTAAAGCGGTCAGATGAATGTAGGACAATACTTCTCTCTGAACTGTAGTGGAGTAGAAATAGAAAGTGGCATGGATAGAAACTCAAATTTGTACAGTTCTTGAGTTACATTCCACCACTGCTTATAAAATGTTTCAATTGTGTGTGTGTGTGTGTGTGTGTTCCTGGCTGAGAGTCCGAGGGCTGTTGATGCGACACAAGGGGCCTGGTGCAGGACATGAGAAACCCCAGCTGCAGCGGGACAGGGCGGCCTGAAGCCTGACAACTGCAGAATGGTGACAACAAACGCTCATCCTGATTTAAAGGCGTATTCTATTCCATGGTTTTATAGATTTGCATTTTTTGGACCATTTGAGATGGCTATAGGCCAGGTTTTAAGATCACTAAATTTGACTGCAGTCGAGATTAAATGACATTCACATTTATTGTTCCTTCTTCTAATCTTAATTCATTTTTCACTTGATGTACCCAGAGCTGTTTTTCCCTCTAGCGCATGCATAGGCAGACGCAGCCTTCTTTGTTCTAAAAGTATTAAATTAAAGGAAAGTCCTGCACCTGTTTATTGAAGTAGAGGAGCCTCATTGTTAACTTGTGTTTTTATTATCCTTTTATTTTGCTGGTTTACATTGCTTGGGTCAACTTGAGATGTTTAAAGGTCCAATATGTAATAGATTTACTGTAAGGAATCCAAAAATGACCCCAATGCATCATCAGATATTAAGGAAACTGCTAAGTTGAAATACTGTCTTTTCTGACAACAATGCTCCTTTTGACATTTCCGTTCCGTGACGTCTGTCTGTGTTTGGGCCTGTGTGTTGGTATCAACAGCTTGCCAGATATGTATCTGCAAACACTACAAAACTACAGCTCGCTACAGATGTAACGTTAGTACAGCCATGAAAGCAGCAGACAAAGCACCAGGATCAACAGAGATAGAGTCTAGAGCTTAGAGCCCCAAAGGATGCTGATTGGCTAATTTCCTCCTGAACAGGTAAGGATTAGCTTCAGGTTAATTTATCACAGCTACTAGGGACGGGCATTAGATTAGATTAGATTAGAACATTTGTAAATTGTCTTGTGAAATTTTCTGAGAATAACTCAAAGAAATTTAAAAATAAATTTTTAACACAAGCTGAGCTGTGACATTTTGTTGTTGTATTGACTTGA
Organism: Etheostoma cragini; assembly: GCF_013103735.1. Classification (NCBI taxonomy): domain Eukaryota; kingdom Metazoa; phylum Chordata; class Actinopteri; order Perciformes; family Percidae; genus Etheostoma; species Etheostoma cragini. The sequence continues at coordinate 22,748,518 of NC_048424.1, forward strand.
GCAAAGCTTTTTTAGTTGTTGTATTTTTGTTGTTTTTGGTATATTCAGTTTTAGATGTTTTTTTTCCGGATGTTTGTTATGCCCTTTTATTATGTTGTTATCTATAATTGTACAGCACTTTGGGGCGGTAGCGACTGTTTGTAAATGTGCTATATAAATAAACCTTGACCTTACCTAGATTAGATAATACTTTATTCACCCCACAGCGGGGAAATTCCCTTATTACAGCAGCATTTTCTACAATAAAAGCAAAACAAACAAGTAAACACACAAAGAAACAGGAGAACAACGGCCAAAGAGCAGAGAGACAGAAATGACATGATATGTCATTTCAACATTCATGTAGTCACATTGAACTACAATGGCTTGCATAAGTTTACACACCCATGCTAAAGATGATAAAAAAAACAACAGATTTTACAAATTGATCTTACTGCCTTAATTAAATAAATTAAGAAAATCCAACCTTTAAGGACACCAATTTTCTTTGTGAATGAATGATGTATTGTATATGAATACATGTTTATTATTATATAAAATACAGGGGGCCTAAGTATACACCCCCCCATGTTAGTTTCCCGCTGAGGAAGGCAGATTTTAATTTTTAAAGGCCAGTTGTTTCATGGATATGGATACTATGCATCCTGATAAAGTTCCCTTGGCCTTTGCAATTAAAATACCCCACCATCCCCTACACAGACACATCATCACATACCCTTTAAAGACATAGGTACGGGGAACTTTCCATAAGATCATCGCTCATTGTAAATCAAACCAGCTACTAGGCTAACTGAAATAACACCATGCCAATCTCTATGTATGGTGAAGGGCATGTGATGATATGGGGTTATTTTCAATAACAATCGCCATTACAGTTACATTCTACCACTGTTTTTTTCTACCTCCACTATTTCCTAGGAATAGTGGATTCCGGGGAGTTATATGAGGCAGTGTTATCTCACTGGCTCACGCAGGCTGTCTGCGTTATCTGAAACAAGTGTTCCAGCAGCTTCAGCAACAACAGGCCTGCAGGCCGACTCGTCATTAGCCAAGAGAGGGGCATGACAGCCTGCGGGGCATGATAAAGAGAACATGTCACATGTACATTTTTTTGATTCTTTGGTGCCGAACGTTAACACCATAAACTGGCAAGGTGCATTTTTCAATAGAGTGTTATATCTCTCTCCCACATCATTTGACCTAGAGCTTCATTCGCCGGTACAATCTGTGTGTTTTATACCACAGCAATCCAAAGATTAAAAAACAGAAACAGAACATTGACATGGATGGACTGCTGGATTCAAACTTCCCATGCAGCCTGTGTCATTGACAGGCATGGGACAAATAAAACTAATCAAATAGTATTTATATATCAAATGTTCTTTTTTAACAATGTAACCCAGAGTGATTTGGAAATATTGTTGAAAAGGGTTTATGTCATAAAAAAGTGTATTTGATATGTTTTTTTATTACAAACCCAACGTGCTGTAAAAAACAAATACATTTTAACATACAGACACGCAAAAGTAAAGTTACGGCATACTGGGAATAGAGAAAGAGACGAAAATCTAAAGCATCAAGGTCACAGTCCCCGGGAAGAGCGGATGGAGGAGGCGACTGAGAGGAAACGAGCCAGATACGCTGAGCTGGGGGACAATGGCTGCAGACAACGGTGGAAGACATGGAAGCTGCCTGTTGTTGGCTGCAGAGGATTTGCTGGATGGACCCTCCACAGGGGTTTACCATCTTCTGGGTCTCACAGGTGCCCACAGAAGGCAGGCCATCAAGCGCAGCACTGAGGCAGCAGAAAAGGCACCACGGTGGCTGTGGGTAAGGAGGAGCGTCCCGTGGAGCAGGGCTACTCAGACACAAATCGAGGGTCTGATCAGCCCTGGCTGGGTCACCCGGATGAGGGTGTCTGGTGTTTCGAGACCCGGGATGCATCAATGATGACGTGTCCGACTGCATTGTGAGATGTATCATAGAAACTACTGTCAGAAATCTAGGAGTTATTGTGGTTCAGGATATATCCTTTAACGCCCATCTAAACTAACCTCAAGAACAGGTCCTGGTGCCTGTCCTGCGATGCCCTGCTACATCCTGCTACGCTCTGCGGTTCCTTAATGCCGTGCCCTGCTATGTCATGAACTACTACAAACTACTATTTTTTTCAGTCACCGTTCCGTTATCTTTTACTGGGACTGTTATTGCCACTCTTCATTACACCCCCAACCGGCTGTCTGACACCACCCACCCAGAACCTGGGTCTGACCCAGGTTTCTTCCTAAAAGGAGTTTTTCATCCCCACTGTTGCACTACTTGCACTGGAGGCAACTACTAGAACTGTTGGGTCCTTGTAAATTATGTGGTCTAGTGTGGTCTAGACGTACTCTACCTGTACAGTGTCTCAACATAACTCTTGTTATGAATGGATACTATAAAAAAAATTGAATTGATTGAAAGTAACTCTATTGCTGGTTTAAGTATTTTTTTTAATATAATGGTGTATTAAATATTGTGTAATTTAAAATAATTTCCCAGAATTGTACAAACACACATTATACAATAAGATGTCATATTTTCATGATGAGGTAGAAAAGAAGAATATGACATGTTGGCAGATTGAAATCTCAGAAATGTTCCATAGAACAAGAGCTGCATACATGTTGGATTTTGGTTCCTTACATTTCGCATTGTATAACTTTTGTCAGCCATGGAGGTTGGTTTTTATGATTTTTGATGCTTTTTGGATGTTTGTGGCCACTTTTTCAACCTTTCAAACCAAGTTTAACGATTTCAGAAGTTTACTAACCGAGCAGCTTTTATGAGAGAATTGTATATACACACACACACACACAGTATGTCTAACAGAAAATATTCTACATTTTAACTCTAGCAACACCCAATTTCTGATGTTTTTTTATTAAGGGGTAGAGTCTTGGTATTGGTTGTGTTATATTTTTTATTTCTGTATACTGGTATCACTGGGTACATTATTTTAACAGCCTCTGGTTATTAAGAAGTAGAAAACAAAACATTTGAATGAACGCCTGCACATTAAGCATAGCGTAGCCAACAGCACAGGTGTTCTCCTACGCTACAGTGTCCTATTTAACCGTCCCGTCCCAGTAGCTGACACCAGTCACTGCAGCTCTTATTCCTTCTCCTGTTGTTATGCACCCCCATCGGGGGTATCACGTTTCCTGTCATGTAGTTTCAAGTATTACACCCTAAACCCCTTTGTTGTTTGGATGAGATTTTAAGATAAACCAATTCCAACTCAACCAGTCAAACCTGAACAGGTTACCCACAAGTCGGAGGACAAAGGGCACCCTGAGACCTGGTGAGGTAAATAAAGTCCAGTATACATCCTTCTAAAAACCCTAATCCTTTAAAACATTATGTTCTTCTTATATTTTGTTTATTATATTTTTATAACAGTGCAACTTTGTCAAAACTGAAAATCTTATTTCTGCCAGGTCTATATACTATTATATCTTTAAATGCCAGGAGACTAGGCCTAAAAGAAGATAGAAAACTACACTCACTCAGGGGTGGAAGAAGTATTCAGATATTTTACTTAAGCTAAAGTAAAAATACTTTATTACAAGTAAAAGTCCTGCGTTGAAAATGTCACTTAAGTAAAAAAAAAAAAAAAGTATATACTATTAGGAAAATTTACTTAAAGTATTCAAAATAACAGTAGGCTACTCAAAGCAGAAAACTCCTCACATTTTAGAAATGGGAAACAATCCAAAGTGTTCCGTTTTATCGGCTAATCACTTCAGCTGGACTTGTTGGGCAGTTTAATTTATAATAATAAAAAAAATCATATTTTATTAACTACATGCATTTTGTGTGCAAACATCTGAATATGTCAAGTAACTATAAAGCTGTCAGATTGTAGTTGAGTAAAAAGTACAATATTTCTCTCTGAAATGTGGTTAAATAGAAAGTGGCATGAAAAGAAAAAAAGACTAGTAAGTAGGCTAGAATGAGCCTACCTCAAATTGTAGGCTACTTAAGTACAGTGCTAAAGTGGATCCACAGAGTCCACCCCTGCTCACCAATGACTTGTGAGACTAACAAGAGAAACTGGTCCATGTTATTGCCGTAAAGGGGATTATTTTCCTACTGTTCACTAGTCAAATAGTGCCTGCTTTACATATCCGACTCATATTACTCAACTATAGGTGAGACAATGATTCGTTGAGCAGGAGCTCGGGCTCTCCCCCCGTCGGCTGGATTGTACACGTCAGCAGTCAATACATTGTACCCAAGATGTATCATAGTCCCATCATCCTCTTCCTGGTATGAGAGTGTTGACACATTACACCTTGGGGTGAGTCAAAGTTAGCTAACAGCGGTGACGTAGCTTCTTCCTTTTTTAAACGCCTCTTTCACACAGGACTTGTCTCCATTACTTACTTCGCTTTGTTCTACTTTTCTACAGGTGGCTGAAGCGACGGCTCGGCAAATGAGCCGCTTTTCAGGCGGAAAGACAGTCCCGCGTGCGAGGAAAGGCAGCCAGCGAGAAACGGTTGACATTTGGATTAACTCGCGCGACGTTCAACTGTACGTTGCCTCCCCGCACGAGGACACGACGTCGCGAGCAACGTTTACAATGACGGCGCGCGCGATAAGGTGAATGAAAACCGTTGTGTTCCAAAGTCTACTTTTACTTTCTCCCCAAAAAATGAGGTTTCGGCTGCTCAAAAGGAATGTGCTCGCGCTGTTGGGTGTTTCCTTTGTAGTAGTGACTCTGCTGTTTTCAACACGCGTGTTATTAGTTTCTGATAATGACCCAGCTGCACCTAATGCCGTCGTTCAGGTTAATCAGTGCACGCGCTCCGGTGCCATGGCGAAGTTTAACTTGGGCTCGCTGGCAGAGTTGGCCGAGTCCGTTTACAATGCCAATTACAGGCAGTGTGTTCACAACGCCGATAGGTTCCCAGGGGAGCCTAGACTGGTGCTGGTCGTGCAGGTCCACAACAGGCCTGAATACCTCAGACTGCTCATCAGGTCGCTGGAGAAAGCGGCTGAAGTCCACAGCTTCCTCCTCATCTTCAGCCATGACTACTTTTCAGAGGAAGTAAACGCCATTGTGCAAGGGATAACTTTCTGCAAAGTCCTGCAAATTTATTTCCCCTTCAGCACCCAGCTGTATCCCAATGAGTTTCCTGGAAAGGATCCGCGGGACTGCCCTCGAGACATATCCAAGGACAGCGCTCTCAAAACAGGATGCCTGAACGCGGAGCACCCGGACTCATATGGACACTACAGGGAGGCGTTCATCACTCAGACAAAACACCACTGGTGGTGGAAGTTGCACTATGTGTGGGAGCGAGTGCAGGCGCTGCAGGGCTACAGTGGCTTTGTAGTCTTTCTGGAGGAAGACAACTACATCTTACCCGACTTTTTCCATTTCTATAAATCAATGATGGCGTTCAGGAAAAGCAGCTGCCCAGATTGTGACATGCTGTCCTTAGGTAACCACGACGGCCTGGCTGATTTCCCCAGACTGTCCAATAAAGTGTTGACCACTGGGTGGATGTCCACTAAACATAACATAGGCATGGCCATCTCCAGGGAGGTGTACTACAAACTGATGGGCTGCAACAACGAATTCTGCACCTATGACGACTACAACTGGGACTGGACTCTGCAGCACCTGTCGGGAACCTGCATATCAAAGCCCGTCAAAGTGCTTGTGGCGCAGGGCTCCCGGGTTCTCCACACCGGAGACTGTGGCCTTCACCAGAAGGAAAACTGCAGGCCAGAATGGGCCTCGCAGAAAGTAGAGGAGAGCCTTGTAGCGGCCAAGGACGGCCTCTTCCCGCCGTCTCTTGTCCTTAACGGTGCAGAAGGAGTGGAGCACAAGGCGCACATGAAGAACGGAGGGTGGGGGGATGTTCGAGACCATATTCTATGCAGAAACTACGCCAAACGTCTTTGAACTCCCAACTTTTCTCTAAGTCATATTCTTCCTTGGTATTGTGCAGATGTGCCATTCAGACATCACTTTTCAGGTTTTCCGAGGCTGCAGCGGGTTGTTTTTTTCATTTGGGAGTGTGCAAAGGCTCTCTTCCTACAAGGTCTTCCAAGAAAAGGGACCGAATCAAGTCCCCCAAAAATGCTGCTGGTACACAGCTCAGACTTCAGCTTGTTTTGCTAGTTTTATTTCTAATCACCAAAGTTGCACAGTTGCCAAAGACATTTTTTTAAATTCTTTTTGTCTTTAATTTTTTTTCTTTGTGTTGAATGCAGACACTCATGTCGCCAGGTGTGTTTACTGTATCTCCGGGTGTCTTCACAAGCCAAAACATTAGAGTACACTATATCAGAATGTACACACTCTCTCACACACATACAAATTTGCAATTTTATTTGCAAATATTTTTTTCTTGAATTGCACAGGATGTAGGTAATACGCAGTTAATTCACAAGTTCACAAGTGCTTTTGCATGCGCTCTTTAATGGTACGATTTTTTTTTTTTAATTGCAACAACAAGACTGTACTGTACAGACTTATATGGGTTTAATTGAAAAGAAAAAAAGTAAGACAATCTTAAATAAATTTGTGGGGAAAGTTCATACAGCAACACACCTTTTTTTTAACTTGACCAGGGACTATAAGGTCAAAAAATGATTGAATGCAGGTAATGGAATTTGTGTTACTGGAACCAGGGGTCTTTGTGAGGTGAGGTCAACTGGTACCACTTAATTAATCAGTCTCCCACTCCCCACTGTAAGGACCCCTGGTTGCAACAAGAGAGCTGGCTTGATATTGAATTTTTTTTTTTTTCTGGTTGTGTCTCTTATTTGCTTACCGATAGGTGGAACGTGCCCTTTTGGAGTCTTGTTCAAGATCTTTTGTTCTGCAAACATCAGGGGGATCTGGGATTCGGCATTCCTATCTTTGCACCTTCTCTGTTAGAATTTATTTTTGGGATATGACATCCAAATGACGACAGAATGAATTCTTGGGGGTTTTCTATTCCTTTTTCTGGCATTCACTATTAGTCCAACTAATAATCCAACTGTAGCTGGAGTTGTGTTATCAACACAAGCATACTGATGCGATTATTGCCTTAAATGCTGACCAACAGTGCTTTGATTGTTATTTGTACCATTAAAAAAGATTACAAAATTACAAATGAATAATAAGTGCTGGGGACTTGTGTGTGTGTGTGTATATATATATTTTTGTATGTCTTTCTTCATGAGATGTTGAGGGAAAATGGAATGTGACTGTCAATTTAACTAAAATCATTGCATTGTACAATTAGGTAAAATATAATGGCATGGCTCTGCTATCCTGTAACGGGTGACTGACAGCGGCTCCAGAGAAGTGGATTAGTCTGATATTGGTTCACCTCTGTGTGCCTTATGGAGATTCCTGGTAACACAATATGAAATTAATGTGATAATGAAATAAATCTTTTTATTTGATGTCAAAAAGCACAATTTTTTTTTTTAGAAACATGGCATGTACTTTGTAGAAATGGCTTCATTGAAGTGTGTGTGTATGTGGGATGTTTGATTTCTTATTGGGTTGAGAATAAGACCAACTTTTTTCTATTTTGTCTTTCTGATAATCACTTGAAATAGCGGTTCATCGTTCACCTATTGTCTGCCAAATGGATAAATAAAAGGGGGAACTTTCATTGTTTGTCTCACACACTTTATTTTACATTTGGTTCTAATTTAAACCGTGTTCAATTTGTATACTTTTCAGTTAATTCCACTAGCAACCTGGTGGTTTTAGGTAATTACAAAGGCAGGTTTATTAAAAATACTAAAAAGTAATATCTGTCTTCACACAGGGCTACAAGCTGGGTCTTCAGTCCTCCATGTTAGACTAACGTGGAGGACTGACAGAGGAGAAGCTGAGGACCAAGGAACAGGGAGGAGAGACAGAGAGAGTACACTATATTATTCCATCTTGAGTCTTTTAACAAGAACTTAGATTAATGTATGAATTGAATAGTGATTGTGTGACCTAATGAGGGAACAACCAGTGATACCCTTGGTACCAAATGATAGCCTATAGCGATGTTATCAGGATCCACATCCACCCGGAGGCCGGGGCCCACCTTACCGGTGACCACCTTGCTGGTCCACCTGATCACAGAATTGATAGTTTACCCACCTCTTTGTTACCACTACACCCCCGATGTTAGCAGTTCTGTCAAGGACATTCATCTTCAAGTCAATCGCTGCATATTAACGCAACAGGCTAAAAACTACAGTAACTCTCAGAGCTTCACCCATAATTATTATCAAACTAGGTTTTACCATAATAAATTTAAGTAAAATATGGGACTCGTCAAATACATAACCAGTTCATCCAAAACCCCTGTCTGGTCTGACAGCTGTTACTACATGTGTGACCGATCCCTGAACAAAAGGGAGGCAGATTGGAGCTCTGACATATTATCCGGACACAAGTCATATGACCAAATCGTGTGCTTTCATTGGTCAGCTTCTGCTCCTTGTTTTATTTCCGGAACTAAGTTGTTGTCAGTGTCAGACTTTCAATAAGGACTGTCAAATATCAAACCCTAACTCTACAGCTGCGCAACCACAGGTAATTAAACGTATAATTGTTGTAAACTTATTCAGTCCATTTATTTTCCCGTATAATGAGTTAGTTTTTACGTCAATACAAGTATTCATGTTTACGTTTCTAGCTAGGGGTAGCCAGTGTTAGCCGTTAGCGCTCTCCGTACGTTACGTAATGGACTTTTGTCTACAACAGGCAGACAAGTAATTGTTAAAAACACTTCATGGCAGCCCAAAGCAACGTCACATTCTTTGTATTTTTTTTCATTAAGATAACTTTGGAAAACGGGCAAAGAGTGTCTCCTGAGACTGCCAGCACGGCCGCTAGCCAGTTGTAGTTGTACCGTAATGGGAAAATGACGTTAGCCAAGATGAAACATAAGCTAGCTAGCTAGCTAAAGCTGTCTATACAACACACAGGTTACCTCACTAAAATGTAGCTAGGGTTATATGTTGGGGAGGCCTTGTATTCCACTGTGTCATAACTGTGTTAATACCAGAAATACAACTCATTCATTACCTCTTTGTAACCAAGTTTTTCTTTTACCTCCTCGTAGGTGTGTCTCACCCACAGGATGGCACATTGGTTTCACCGAAACCCACTGAAGGCCACAGCGCCCGTTTCCTTTAATTTTTACGGAGTGGCAGGGAGCCCGGCCGCCAATAAGATATGCAAGTAGGTCTCAAAGCCACTAATTCACTGAGGACAGTTTGGACTTTGGTTGTGACCACGTTCATAGTTAATAGCTCATTGTTTAGTGTAATGATGTAGTGTCCTATGGCATGCAGGGGTTTTCACTACTATTATTAAGTCTTGCAGGTGCAGAACCCAAGCTGTAACTGAAATACTTTTCTCAGATCTGATGATTGTACTGTAGTTGTTCCTCAGTGGACTTCTTTAGCAAGTTTGGTCTTCAAGCTTTTTGAGTGTCATTTATTTATTATATGATCTAGCTATTCAAACGGTTTGGACACATATATGATAATAATGGTCCAAAATGATACGAAAAAGCATAATTATTCTATTGAAAATAGGACCCATTAAAGGGTAACTACCATTGTATTCCTAGGTTTTTGTGTCTAAGTGACTGATGGTAACAACAGCTTTTTTTTAAACATGAAAGCATCTTGTCAAACAATCTTAACAACTTGCTAAACATGTAAATAAACAGTAATTTTAGCATTGTAAAATCCACTTCATTAAAAGTCCACAGAAACAAACTAAAACTATAAAAAGACGTATTGGGTATTCTTTCCACTTTTCCAACCTCTATAACTCTAGTTGTGGTTGAAATAAACACATAGTTTACTGATTTACATGTGAAAATATGTTGGCTCTTTATAGACTAAAATGATTGCTTTTTTAAATGGAGTCTGGTGGGTTTAGCACTAGCGACTTCAGAGCTGTTTCTGGTTAATCAGAAAGGTATCCTAGAGCTTTTAAAGGTCTATCTCTGGAGGGATCTTTTCCATAATGCTGTCAGACACTTAGAATATTAATCTGAATTTGTCAGTAGCTAGGTAAATACAAGCTGGACAATTGTCCTACTAACTTACATTGTTTCTTGTTTAGTCGACTGCAGCGATCTTTCTTAATGCCAAATGTCAAAGATTGTTGTTTCCATCAGTGACTTAAGCACAAAAAGCATAGGAAAATAGGTATTTACCCTTTAACCACCTGCCAATTGCGTGCACCTAAGTCTTTTCACAAACCTAGGGAAAACGCTGCATTCTACTGTTTCTGTAATTTGATCTACCGTAAGTCTCCTTGTTGTCTTAAACATGGCAATGCCTTATTGGATATAATCTCTCTGTGTACTGAAATGATCAGCATATCTTTAGAGCACCAGTTGATTGCTATTGGTTTGACACATTCAGTGACCTGAGGACAACCAGGGCGAGACTGCTGGAGATGTTCACTGATGTCACCTGCAACCCTGAGATCATGAAAAATGCCACGGATGCATACTTCTCCCTCCTCCAAGGTATGTTTAGGGCTACACTCTAATGGCGTTCTTCCATTACATGGCACCAGCTTGCCTTGACTCTGCTCACCTTTTTTGTTTTTCCAAAAATGTTTTTTTCAAAAATGACGACCAGCCTCACTCGCCTCACGCATGAGCCTGTAAAAAGGTGCACGGGGCACCGCAGTTGGGTCGAGCCGAGTAGGGCTGGGACTAGGGGTTAGCACCATAAAAATGTGCTGTCTTATCTAGTCTTCTCTCAGCGTGGACCCCTTAAAAGGCAATGTTGCTTGTTAGTTGGTCAGTCAGTCTTTACAAACTCTTGCTCTTCACTTAAACAGACCTTATTTGTGTTTTATTCACAATAGAAAGTGCTGCTACACTCCACAGGCTTTCTTAGGAGGGGGGGGACTAACAGAGACCGGCACAGCGAGCGTCAGAGGGTGAACACAGGTGCAGCAGCCATGGGCAGTATAAGAACATTAAAGCATGGACATGTTTTCTAGTATAATGAAAATGAGCATATTAGGTCCCCTTACATGTTTCAAATACCTAACGTCTGGGATGGTGGTTCGGACCTGCCCAACTGCTTCTCTTTTTTAAATATTGGTTAATGATCCTTTAGGATTTATCTTATCCTTGGATGGAACTACACAGGAGAACAAGATGAGGTTCATCCAGAACTTCAAGTGGACTGACACCTTACAAGGAAACGTACCAAGGTAAAAACACAGACTGAATGACTTATTGGAAGCTTTAATTTGACTTTGTGTCCATGGTTGCATGGCAATGTTAGTGGATGGGTTGCACTTTGAATGAGGGGCAAAGAAAACAGTTTAAAGTTGTTTCCAGTAGGCCATTAAGCGCCTTTTTGAAAGATGTTTTATTAATATCTGAATTACGGAGTGCTGCAAGTATTAAGGGATACTGAATGAGGAATTCTAGGCAGAAGCGATTAAAATAAACTTGCAAAACAGAAATGAAGTCTATTATATTTACTATTACTCAGGCTTTTCCCTAGAACCATTATATATACAAATAGGTTATATACTCATAAAACGAGGCATTGGAAAGTTTGTAAGTACACAAGGAGTTTATTTAAATAGCACTTGCTTGATGGCTTCTACTCTCTGCTGCTAGCGCTGCTAGCTAGCTTCTCCTCCATTAGTTGTAGCTAATGGTGTTTTCAGGCTTGAATAGGTACAGGCAACCTTCGAAATTGAGCCACTCTTCGTCACGTTCTATGTTAACTTCAAACTCTTCTTGCTCCTACTTTACCAGTAGTCTCTTCCGGCAATAGATGTTGTGTGCTCACGAGATCGGCAGAGAGCCCTGCATGTATTGCTATCTTGCTAGCTGGACGCAGAGATTAGAAGCCATCATCAGGCAAGTGCTATTTAAATAAACTCCTGAGCACGACTATTTTGCAGCGGCCTGTGCGGAGCTTAGCACCATCTATGACAATTCTGATTGGCCCGAAGAAAGCCCGTTAAACCAGAGCTCGTTTTCCACCTATCCCAGAATGCTTTGTGGACTAGCCAGTCCCTCCTTCAGCGCGCTTTGGAGGAGGGTCTGGGGGTGGTAATCGCCTTGCAATCCAATATCATCACGATACTAATGTCACAATACGATGTTGCGATTTTAAACATATTGCAATATTCTGCTATATATTGCAAAGGTTTACCTTTTTCCAACTTCAAAGCTTTTCCAATTTCCAGTTATGTCCCCAAAAGGAAACTTTGTCAACATGTGTTTTATCTAAAAAGAAACATTGCTCTGTTTGTTCAGCTCACTTCAATTTTTTGCTGCAAAATGAGATTGTCAAGCAGACAAACTGACCAACACAAAAGATCGATACTTGGCGTCTGTGTATCGACACAGTATTGCCCTGGAAAACATCGCGATATTATGCCCCCTCCCCCCAGTGTGTATTATAAACCTCCGTGTCTCCATGCTCTCATCCCAGTGCCCAGCAGGATGCAGTCTTTGAACTGGTCTCCATGTCCTTCAATGTAGCCCTCTGGTACACCAAGTTTGCCTCGAGACTAGCCGGGAAAGAGAAGTACGTGCTTTTTTTTTTTCTTTCTTCCCTTTATTGTTGCATTCATTTATGTCAAATCAATCCTATATTGATTATTCCTAGATTATTTAAATGTGTACATTGCTTTGTTACTAAACAAAATATGTGTCACTGTCGTGTTTGTCCCAATCAATAGCGTATCGGAGGCTGAAGCGAAAGATGTTCACCGGAGTCTAAAAGTTGCTGCTGGTATATTCAAAACCCTCAAGGTGAGTCCAGCTACAGACACGCTTCTCCATAAGTTATAGAGCTGAGATACACACCCCCAGTCTTACTTAGTTACTTAGTTTTTCCTCATTTCTATTATTTATAAGGCTGGGAATGCCAATAATTTCCCCAAATTTATTTTAATTCCGATTCACAAGCTCTACAAGGCATTTTTGTTGGGTATTTTTGCTTTCAACTGATAGGACAGCTTAGATATGAAAGAGGAGAGAGAGGGGCAAGACACGCATGAAATTGCCACAGGTCTGATTTGAACCCCGGGTCTCTGGGTCGAGGAATAAACCTCCTACAGTTTCTATGGGCCGAGCTCTACCAGCTGAGCCACCCAGGTGCTCGCTCTACAAGGTTTACAAGGTGATGGAGGCTAACGCTCTGGTGGAGAAACATGAGGACAAAAGCCTCAGGTTAATTCATTCTCTCAAAGCCAAAGAAACACATGGATTGATAACTTAAAAGCTGATTTTAAAACATCTCTGCTACAGGAGGCCCATATCCCTCGACTTATCACCCCGGCTGAAAAGGGCCGAGACCTGGAACCCAGAGCCATCGATGCATACATCATCCAGTGCCAAGCAGAGGCGCAGGAAGGTAAAGCTACTCCAGGTCTGATGTGATATATGTACCAAAACAAATCTGTTTGGTACTGCCAATTTGGTTTGTTTTCTCATGGTTCATGTCTGCAATCAACATCACACTTCGTGAGAACATAATCGTGGCAGAGAATCGTCATATCAATTCTAAGCTAAAAAAAAATTGTGATTCATATTTTTTCCTGAATCGTGCAGGTGTACTCTGTAGCTACACAGAGAGCTCAACACACAGGGTGAAAAGAGGAGCTGCAGCAACAAAATATGGTGTTTTTTTTTTAATAAGATCCATGCAAACCTGTTCTTTAAATACTACTACTACTACTACTTTAAAATACAATTATGAACCTGAAAATGAGAATAATATGAGGTAGATAATCTTAATGGATCTAAATTCAAGACAGAATGAGGTTTTTTATTATTAGAAGGTTATGAAGTACCAACATATTTCTGACACAAAATAAATATTTTTCAAAATAACAATAACCAGTACTTTTTTTTAATAAACTTGCTGCACAATTTAAGAAAAATATGCAATATGCAATAACATTGTTTAATATCGCGATAACGATGTACCTTGCTGTAAATAAACAGATATTAAGGTATGTATACTCAGTTCTGCCTTTCTGCTGCTTTCAGTGTTCTGCTGAAATGCAACAAACTGCTTGTTGAACTTAAAACAAATGAAGGGAAGTCATTTTCATATCAACATTTTATTGAACAATTGAGTTATAAATTGAACATAAAAATCATCACAAAAAAAAAAGAATAATGCAGTTTTCCACTGTTATTTCTTAGAAATAAAATATCTCTGAATAGCCTTTTGCCACATGTTTATTGCACCAATTGATATAGCGATGATGATAAATAAAGAGTATATTGTGCAGCCCTATTTTTAATGTATATTGACATTTGACAATACAAAGAACTACAGACCAGGACTCAGGCAGGGGGGGAGGGGTCCTTCCAGACAAAGGCCAGACCAGCAGATACTCTTAGAAAGGATAAATATTACATTGATACATCACATCCTAATTTTCCTAATCTGTTTGCATATTTTAGTTCCTCACCCAGGGTTTTCTCTGTCTTACAGTGACCATTGCCAGAGCGATTGAACTGAAGCACAACGCCACACTCATCGCAGCGTTGGCATTCGAGACGGCAAACTTCTATCAAAAAGCTGGTCAGTTTGCTTGGCACTTGTGATACTGAAAATGTCTGTTAAAGTATTACAGTGTGTAATAACCAGAGCTGTCTCGAGGGTGTTGAGAGGAGACATGGGCCGGTATGATAACCTAAAGCAAAGAAATCACGGTTTCACGGTAATGCAATTACTGCTATAAATGGATTAGTTTTTAAACTATTTTTCCCATTGAACACAATGTACTGTTCTTTATTTCTAAACACTTTGCACACTGGCAAGGAGAGGGATTTCTAAACTGCACTTTCTGTCCTTAAAGACTTAAAAAACAACAGCTTATACCTTAACAGCAGGATGACAGGAAACTTTAGTAGTTTTCAACCTGGGACTTTTTCAAACAGTGGTATACCTCGAAATGGCCCCGGGCCTAGTTGAGAGTCCCAATGCAAACGCAACGTGTGTGTGTGTGTGTGTGAGAGAGACAAGGGGCACTACCAGAGTATTACGCTCAGCTAACTGTTTAAACAACATTTTTCAGGTTTTAAATAACTTTAAGAGCATTACATAAACCCACAAAATGATGCACAGCTTTTAAACAGTACTACGCACACCCAACCATAGGGATGTAATGATAACCGGTGTAATGGTAAACCACAAACAAGTTGTTGATGGTAACAAATACTGTTTTCATTTAAAATATCATTTTTATCATGGTGAATTACCACGTGTGTTTAATCCTTCCCAACTTCATCCGAGTCTCCGAAAATCAGGTCATTTATTATTTATTTTTTCTTATTTAAGATGAAAATACAATTTCAGTTGCACTTTTGATAAGAGGACACATCTGTTGTTTTGAAGTTCCGCCGGCTGTCCCTGACTTTCTTTTGTTCTGTTTTTAAACTCTGGTCGCATCGAGGAAGTCATTAACCGGAACTTCTGAGCAACGTTAATTCAATTCAGTTTAATTTGTAGGATCAAATCATAAGAAGAGTTTTCGCGAGACACTTTACAGATAGAGTAGCTCCAGACCCCACACTATAATTTACAAGGACCCAACAATTCTAGTAATTCCCCCAAGAGCAAGTATTTAGTGCACGGTGAATATGTCAAGACACTACAAGGCCGGCCTGCTTGGTTCTTTCAGGGAGGGATAGTAAAGTTTTACAAAGGATATGTTTACGGCATTTCCTTTCAAACGGGGACGTTTTTGTCACCGATTGGAGGGGATTTGCTGTGGACAAAATACACGGGGACACAATGGTAAGAGCATATAACGTTTAACCATGTATCAGCTAATTTAAATAGCTGACTTTACTGTATTGTGTGAACACCTAACTTTATTCAATACAGTATGTGGCTTTTTTTCTTTTGCGGGGTGCAAATGTTTCACCAAACCAAGACTATTTTGCAGAGCCACAGTCGCTGTGTCTGGAGCTTAGCGCTGCCCCAGACAATTGTGATTAGTTTCTAGAAATATAAACAACCCAGAGCATTCCCCCCTCCTTCCAATCCAGGAGTGTTTGCGCCTGTTGCCAGACCTTCCTCCGCAGCGCTGTGGAGATAGGTCCGACAATGTGGTGATCAGTCCCCAAGAAAGTGCTAAAGCTATAACCATTCTATAATCTGTCTACAGACCACATGTTGAACACCTTGGAGCCAGAGTGCAGTAGCAAATGGAGGAAGTACTTTCAGCTGAAGCAGCACTTTTACATGGCTTATGTAAGTTCATGCTTGTCCTGATGCAGTTCACTGGACTTTTTAGGGCTGCACCATATGAAGAAAATATGCGATAGTGTTGTTGAATGTTATGTTACGATATTACCTGTGATAGATGAACCGAGATTAAAGTGTACTCAGTTCTGCCTTTCTGCCACTTTCAGTATTCTGCTAAAATACAACAAATTGCTTGTTTAATTTAAAGGTACAATATGTAATACTGACAGCTAGTGTTTAAATAGTAGTCTTACTATTTACTTGATTTCTTTTGGGCATTTTTAGGCTACTCTTCTTTACAAAGACAAAAGCCAAATGCCAAATGCCAAATCCGGCTCCTGATTGTACTTGTTAATTCTGTTTTCAGGCATACTGCTATCATGGCCAGACACTGCTGGCGAGTGACAAGTGTGGCGAGGCTATAAGATCTCTCCAGGAGGCGGAAAAGTGTATGTATATCCGTCTTCAAATCAAGCATTTGTGTTATCTAAGGTAGCACTTAATATGACACGCAGCAAAGGGCCGCAGTCCGGAGTCAAACCTGGGCCTGCTGCGTTGAGGAGGAAACCTCTATATGTAGGCGCCCGCTCTACCAATGGAGCTATCCGGGCGCCCCCCAAAGAATGATCTTAAAAACTTTATTATTCTTGAAAGTGTGTTCCCATCCAGCAGCTTTAAAGCCAATAACAACCTGTGCGTAATGACGCCACACGCTGTTTTGCAATCTAACTGGTATATTGAATTGATTTTAGACATTTTAAGGTGTTTCCATTCATTAATTTGGGGGAAATCAACTACAACCATAAAATGACCTAAAACTTAATCACAATTCATTATTTATTCTACAAATAACGTTTCCATCAGCGTTTATCACAAAAGGCATATATCGTCAAGAGAAAATCCGACGAGACCAAACGTATTTCCTTTGAGTCAATATTCACGAAATTCTATTGGATTTTACTGTTTCCATAAGGCATTTTTCATTCAGTATCACTTCATTTGAATAAAAACATGTGAATGGAAACATAGTTATTGTCTTGTCACTGAAAGCACCAGTCAGTCAGACAGACAGACATGACGATAACCATGATATTTCTAAATGAACTATTGATATCATGGTAATAATAACACACACATAATAACATCATGTAAATATTCCAGCAAATTTGAAAGTGGTCATATTATGCTTTTTGTCATTTTCCATTTCCTTAATGTGTTATATATCTTTTTTTGTGTATGTTATAGGTTTACAAAATGAAAAAGCCAAGACTCCGCCCTCATACTCTGCTTCTGACTGGCTAGTAGTCCTTACCTAGGTACTGTCAGGGCCCTCATACTCTGCTTCTGACTGGCTAGTAGTCCTTACCTAGGTAGTGCACATGTGTGACTCCCAACAAAGATGTAACAGAAGTGAGATGTCTCACTCTGTAGCTAAAACAGAGAGCTCAACACACAGGGGGAAAAGAAGAGCTGCAGCAATGTGCAGTACAACAAAAATAAGATTTTTTTTGAAAATTAAACTATGTAAACATTTAGTGATAAAACCTCTAAATATGAAATTATGAACCTGAATATGAGCTTTTAAATCAATTCCGTTACTTTCGGTTCTCGCTTGCTGTTATTTACATATAGGTCATCAGACAGGTGTTTCCTGTGTGTTTGTTTCCTGTGTTGTGCTTGACTGCCTCCAGATTATTATTTTTTTGCATTAACATGAAGACTTATCTATTCAGGTTACTCCCGTGCCGAGGCCCTGTGTAAAGAGTATCGTCAGACCAAAGGCCCGGGCACCACAGCCAAACCATCAGAGCAGCTGTTCTTCCTCAAACTGGGCGGCCTGATTAAAAACACACTGGAGAAGTGCCAGAGAGAGAATGGCTTCATGTGAGTCAGGGCAGACATGTACTTATATACTGTACGCATACATTGTTCTTCTGAAGTGGAAGCCCTCTACTGTATATTTCCAAACACAGTCCTATTTCAGTGGAAGCATTTCAGGCGGAGACCTTATTCAACAGGCACATAACATTTCCTATAAATGTCAAGTGTGTGTACACGCTCTAGTTGCAGATACGGCACAACATTGTGGTTGCTATACAGATCTAGGTGCAACACTGAAGCCTCTGTGATATTGTTCAACATTATCAAACCTTAAATGTACTCTTAGGCCTATTACACATGCCGTGTCTTTTACTGCACGACAAGTATTTGGTTAATAAAAAATCTGATATGCCATTATATTGGACCAATCGCAGTTGTTGTTGACACGTAGTTACATGTTTGGAGAGGTGCACGTCAGGCTACGGCGTAGGGTCCACACCCTTGGCAACGATTTAACGCTGAAGCGTAAACTGGCCTTAAACCTATCATCAACCTTATCATTGACATCTAGAATATCTATTCAACAGCTTGGCTAGCTATATTTTTATCATTCAGAATGTCAGGAAGCAGAGTAGAAAATCCCCATATGTGGCTAGAGCCCATGGATGGACTGTATGAACCAGTCCTACAGAGTGGCAAGGCGCATTTAGTCTGTTCTATGTTTTTAAACATTAGGAGGCTACTTTGACCAAAACCACCCAGAGTGGATCTTGGGTTTTGGATATTATTTACATACTGTTGCTCATGTGTTGCGTTTTTCTGTTCCGGGGCTCCAGAACACATCCTGGTGTGCAGATCCGACACCTGCCAACCTGCTCTTATCCTCGGCTCTCTGAAGCTCTGCGCAGCATGGAGATCTCCGTAGACCGCCGCTTTACACTTAACTTTATATTTTAGCTCCATAAAAATACCCAAATTCAGGAATATGTAGGGTCTTAGTATAGTATAAAGTATACATTACAATTCCAGAGGGCCGAATCGGCTTCAGTCAAAGAGTGGAGCAGTCATTTTAATATAAAGGCGCTTCTTAAAGATGACTGAGTCAACATTTTGACACTGTATCGATAATATTGGATCGTTGAGGATTCGATGGATATATCGATGTATCGCTACAGCCCTAGCCAGCATCGCTCTTGCGTTTGATACGTGTCTACTTTGACAACAATGGATTTGAGGGGCGCAAAGAAACTCGGCCTGTGTCCGGCCCCTTAAACATTACATTTTTCCTAAGTCGTCCCCTCTTTAATTGTAACTTTGGATACATTTCCTCAGATACTTCCATAAGGTCCCGGTGGAGCCCCCCCAGCTGGAGCTGAAGGCGAGCTACGGCCTCGCTGAGCCGGTCCCCTTCGAGCTGCCGCCGCTCAGCGAGCAGTGCACTGCTGAAGTCTACGCCACCTTCGACCTGACCAAGGGAGCCAAAAGCGACAAGGTACCGCGGCCTACTGCAAAGGTTACTACAACTCGGATAGGGCATGGAGAACCCGTACATACTTGGCACGGCTTCAAAAATACCATTCCAATGGAATCATCTGTTTGTTGGAATCGTATTTTCAGGCCCTTGTTGTGTTGCCGCTACGGATTTGGAATAGAGAATGGATAATAACCGGAATCGAAAGGGAGAATCAGAATCAGAATCAGAATGGTCATAATCCAAACGATGCCCGACCCTACCTGAAACATAGGCTGGATGAGAGTATGCAAAAACACCTAATGTCTCATGTCTTTATCCAGAAAAGAAACCCCACCTTCTTAATAGTTTCTAACTGTTTTTGAGGCTGTGTTGTTTGACGTTTGTGTTGTTGCTTGAATGCTAGGCCAGACCCAAGGAGGAGGAGGTGAAACCCATGAAGGAGCCGGATCTGAAGCCTCAGAAGGACACCGGCTGTGTTCTCTCTTAAACCTTCCACATTCCAATTTTCAGCCTCATGCTTCAGCACCATCTACTGAAGAAAAGAAAAAAAATCCATATATCTTTTTTGTGTAAATCCCAATAGGAAAAATGTTTTTTTTTTTTTTTTTGCAACATGAATCCATGGTGTGTTCCATCTATGCTGAAATGTGTATTGTATTTGCATCTAAGCCAGAGCCAGGCCTCCTCTTAACAACACACAGATTCTCTTCAAGTAAACTTAAAAAACATCTTAAAAGAAGCAAAGTTCTTTCAGGCTATTGTTAGTAACTAGTAAATGCATTTCCTGCAGAAAATGCGTGTGAATGCTGAAAAGCTGTCACTACACTGAGTTGCTGTTTTAAATGTGTTCAAAGAAGTCCAAGTGTATGAAAGATGTGGAACATTTTAGGGTTTGAAATGCATACTGTATGTGGGTATGACAGAGCCAGGCCTCCTCTTAACAGCACACAGATTCTCCTAAAGCATTTTTAAAGATGAAACCTTTCAGGTTATTGTTAGGAGTATGGACTAGGTTTTTACATGGGGCTAATTCCATTGCAACTATAAATAAGCCTTTTGGTGAAGTAGTCCTATAAATGGGGCCTTTGCTGCAATGTAAAGCTGCTCACTGTGGCCTCCTACAGAGGGTCTACAGGGTTTAAAACCGTTTGGCACTGGAGGGTTCTGGTCTGAATTTAAAATGACCCAGATGACAATAACTGGCCTATAAAACATGGTGAACATGGCCTCAGGGTATGAATCTAATCGAAGATGCAGTAGTAGCATTTGACAAGATTTTCAAATAGAATTTTCCCCACTACATAGACTGTGATGCAACCATCCAGGATGAATAACTGAAGGGGTCTCCGACAATCAGCCCGTATTCCAAAATATAGTTATGGTGATTTGAATGCATTTAGAGTCGAGATTGGAGCCGAACGTCCTCATAAAACACGTGATGACTGAAACGTAAACCAATCATGGACAGACATGATGAACTGTGTCTTCGCCGGTGCATTTGGTTTGTTCTAGCTGTAGCTGTTTACAATCAATACTTTAGTTACATCACACGACAAAATGTACTGCAGCTCTTTTTGTACATGACATGACGTAGCTGGCTTTTACTTTTTATTTTTTACTTCATTTGAGAAAACCTTTGTTACTGGATGAGGCTGAATCTTTCTTTAACATTAGGGATTCTGGGATGGATCCCTGTTAGTAGTACAACACTTCTTAATTTATTTAGAATATATAATATTTTAGTTGGAAAACACTGACAGTATACAGTTCTATGTAACTCAAATCATATGTTTTTGGTGATGTTGATTTTTATTTTTTTATGTTTAAGTGGATGCACCGAACACCCGCTGATAACATGCAGTAAAATACTCTTGTAAACTTTTCAGTTGCTGAGAGAGAGGGCTGTTGTGAAAATATATATACATACATACATACTGTACAAACATACACACATACATAAACTGTACATCTATCGAGTGTTATCCCCTTCCTCAAAGACAAAGATGAGCGTTATCAGATCACTAGCTGGGAGTTGCTGAAGTTATCTGATGTTCTGCTGAAGAGCTTCTCCAGCTGCTTCACAGAAGATGTCAGACCTCTCCCGCTTTGAAAATAAAGTCTCGTCGGTTAAAAGCAGAACTATCGACTGCTGGAGACATGTATGAACTATCATACTGCTCATTAACGCCCCTACCTGGTTATAAGCTTACATGAGCTAGACTCTGTAGTAGAAGGCAGACGGACCACATTGGAACACCTTTGCACTTTATGTTGAGCTGTGCAGGGCTTCAGTGGGGATCGGATGGAATAATAACGCCCAAGGCACTTAACCCGTTGTTCTTTATACCTGGAACAGAGGAGTTAAATGAGCAGAAATCAGACCAATGCTAGTCCATTTCTTTTTTTGAAGGTAACTTGATTAATAGTTACACTACAATGCACACTCCTTTAGCTCAATGTTCCTCCTCTAATGGTGTCCTTCATGTAAAATGTATTTTATTGGTATGAAATCATAAAAGTCATTCTTCCACATCTGATGCCTATATACAGTATGTCATTATGATTTAAACATCATTCTATCTATTAAAAAGGTCCCATATGCGCTTTTTTGGGGGTTCTTACTTGTGTTTTGGGTTTCTACGTGAACATGTTTATATGATTTAATGTTAAAAAAAACATATTTCTCTCATACTGTCAGTTGAATATATGTGCACTCTGTCTAAAATGCTTCGTATTTATAGTGCTGCCCATGAGTAAAGAACCCAGGCTTAAGTTGACTAAAAGGAGGAATTAAAAAAAAAAGTTATCTTTTGGAAATTGATCTTATTACCTTAATAACAAAATTAGGTAAAATCCAACCTTTTAAGGACACCAATTTTTTGTGTGAATGTCTGTATTGTAAATACATAAATGTCATGGATCAGGATATTATGCATCCTGATAAAGTTCCCTTGACCTAGTATCCTGATCCATGAAATAACTGGCCTTTAACATAAAAAATGTGCCTGCCTCTATGGGAAGTTAACATAGGGGGGGGGGGGGGGGGGGGGGGGGGGGGGGGGGGGTGTACGTATGCCCTCTGTATTTTAAGGAAGAACATTAATTTATTTCAAATACATTATTCACTCTCCTTTTTTAATCAAGGGAATAAGATACCTTTCTAAAAGATGATTTTTTTTGTTAGTCAACTTAAGTTCCTATACTCATGAGAACCACTGTAGCACCAGTCTTTTTAAGTCCCTCCCTCCCAGTCAGCATATCTGGGTCCTCTGCGCTGCCGCCAGTCGCAGCAAGAAGCTGCACTGTAGCTGCCCGTTCTGGCTCTACATACAGTACATAGTAACAGTACATAGTAACAGTACATAGTAACAGTACATAGTAATGACATCAGAACCGTACAGAAGTCCTGGCTCGTTTGAAACCAGTTTGTGAATGCTGCTTTGTGCATTTATGTGTGGATTAAGCACTTTGATACGTTCCCAGTATTTATATAGAACCTCCTGGACTGCTGCTTGGAACTGTCTAATCACCACCCACAATTTATTTAGAGGTATCATGGTATGAACATTTCACTTTCATGAGGTATTTTTTAACATCAATATGCATCCCCCCAGCCTGCCTTTGGCCCCCCACTGGCTAGAAATGGTGATAGGTGTAAACCGAGTCCTGGGTGTCCTGCTCGGCCTTTGAGGAAATGAAAGCTCAGATGGGCTGATCAGGAATCTTGTTCCTTATGAGGTCATTAGGGGCAAGGTTACCTCCTCTTTCTCTGCTTTGCCCCCCCAGAGAATTTGCCCCCCCCCCATGAGAAAGAGACATCATGGCTTTCAAACGAGCAAAGTGGCAGTTGGTCAAGGCCACACCCCAGCCTCCACCTTGCCCCCCATTAGTTTAAGGGAAACATCCAAAACGAAGTGTACTCCTGGACTTAAATATTCTGAATTTAGTATGAAGTGCTGCAGCCAGAAGATTATTATGTATTATTCATGTGACTTTTAGGCCACCTAAGGGACAAATATTAGGGAAATATTGGAAACAGTTGAAGCTGGCAGTGAGCCGTGACATTCTTCACAACGCAACAGGCCCAGCCCCCCTCAAGCCCAACAACGAAACGGCCTGCATTACAGCGACAGCTCTCTGAACCTGCTGTGTGATAAGGTTTGCACCGCTGCACTCTCAGGATTGATCCTCTCAGGAGTGATCCTGTGTGATGTGGTTGTTTTTTCTCCCCAAAGCAGAGTCGGCGTGGCTGGACACGGTTCGGCTGTGACACGAGAAAGGATTGAAAGTGTTGCATTGGGACAAAGACAGACTTGTGAAACATGAACAACAGCCAGCCGGAGGTAAGTGTTGTACTAATGAAGCAAGACAAACAGACGTGTTAGCACAAGTTGTGTCCAGTAACAAAGCAAAGGTGCAAGTTAACGTTTAACAGCTGTGTGGGACTTTAGTAAATCTTTACTCTGGAGCCTGATGCAGTCTGTAAATACATTTTAAGAAGACTATACTTATACATGACAACATGCTGCACACAGATAATGTGATACAGACACAACTTGTAGAACAAACAAAAGCTTCTCCTACCTGTCTGACGTCACCTGGCATACAGGAAACCGAGTTCGGGAGTCCTGCCCTGACCAAACAGAGGAGGATCACCTACTTCTCCAGCGGGGAAACTCTGGAGGAGGAAGACAGTGAAGAGGAAGAAGAAAACTCATCAAACAGACCTCCCTTCAGAGAACCTGCGGAGAGGGTGGGACATTGTTTGGAGAGAAATGTCATGTTTGATGTCTAAGTGGCATTCATAGCATCTGTTTCTGTCTCTTCTTTCTTAGACTAAGTTGTCATTCAAGAATGTGGCCCTCCTAGTTGGGAGGATTTCCCTGCTGAGTAAGTAATGTGGCTCTTAAATACATACAAAGCATACTAAATCAATAATAGGCCTAAGTATAGTTATGAATTTAATCTCACCTAGTAGGTACGTAATTATGTAATACAAAAATTATGTAATTATTGCCAAAATTAGCTTGCGATTTCCTTGGAGAGAGACTAGCTGGTGCACTAGGACTGAATGCAGCCAAATACCAGTATGCCATAGATCAACATCATCGTGACCACCAGGTAAATTACATACAGTGACAGGCCTATGGGGGCTTTTTTCCTTGGATTTCACTCACTGTGTTTCCTCTATCTTGGCCAGACAACAATCTGCAAAGCCACAGACAACAAGATGGAAGAACAGGCAGACACAATCCATATTTCTGGACTTAACGGGAGTCATTACGGTGCTACAGGAGATATAAGGTGCCCTGCTGATTCCCAGGAAAGCTGTCATGAGAAACATATGGACAGAAGTGAAGGGTGTCATAACAGAGCCTATCAAGCAGATGAGGACTAGTTGAAATAAAACTAAAGGACAAAAAACAATGGAATAAGAGTTGTGATTTGTTTTAATTGTGTAAAAAAATACAATTATTCTTGCCTAAAGAATCGTTGGGGCTGTCTATTGAATGGTAATGCTACAACAAAACGACGATGAAAAAGAATTTAAAAATAATCGACGAGGATGGGATTCGAACCCACGCGTGCAGAGCACAATGGATTAGCAGTCCATCGCCTTAACCACTCGGCCACCTCGTCCACGTTGCAGCACAAATCCACCAGATTCAATATAATCAACATCCCACGATCGCTGTTGCGGATGCAAACGGGATTTAAATCCCCAAAAGCTGTTTTATATCAGTGAATGTGACGGCATGAACGTGCTATTAATCCATGCTAAAGTGCTATTGAGCCAAGCTAACGTTGACCAACGTTAACGCTGTGGGATAAATAAAGTATTATCTAATCTTACGTGCAATATCAAAAGCTAACCAAGCACAATACATTGGCCTGGTTGCATTTGAGTAGCGTTAACGTTGTTTGTGAGTGCGACGTAATACGTAAAGTTACATTAGCTTAAGTTTTCTGCCACACCGCTAACGGTAAGTTAAGTGTTGCTAACTTGTCAGTGCACAGCTGCTTCCATCTGTCTCAAGCGTTAGCTAGCTACATGTAAACCTCTGAAAATGACATGCAGACTGTCGAAGGTTAGCCAGCTCATTGACGATAGATCTTAACAACCACTACAGTTTCCTTAACCAAGTAACGGTAACATTATAATGAGACTGGGAGAGCTGCTCTGCTTAGTATTTTAATAGAAACCGCTTTACTCCAACGTTACCCTAGTAGTAGAAACTCTTACAAACGTTGGCGGTTATCCTTAATACAATACATACAATACAGTGCTCTTAACGTTAAGAGGTGTGTATGCTAAACACTTGGAACTGTAGAGTAAAATATTTCTTCCAGTCAAAATATGAAACCACAGCCGTAAAAGCAACAGCTGGACTAATATTTGGGGTCTAGTTTACCCTCTCTGGAGCCTATATTAAAGGGATTTACACAGGCCAGTGGTGCCTGGGTATTAGTCGCCATCTAGTGGTTGAGCTGGGTCATTATTAAAAACACAGGTGACTAAGTGGCTCCTTCGCACAGCAGTAATTACATAGGCCGCCAATAAAAATCAGAGGATAAAACACCATAAAGTTGTACGGTCCCCCCCATCGTGGTCAACTAGCTAGTAAAAAAATAAGATAAAACACAAGATAAAACAGCACGAATAATCATAGTAATGAATTTATTACCCCGTCTGTGTTGGGTCGGAAAGAAGTATTTAATTAATTTTTTTTTGTTTTTAAGATCTTAGAGGAGAAAAGGCTGTTTCTTTATGTCTCTAAACTAACATGAGTGAGACATTGTTGGAGGGACCAGGATTGAGTTCTACATCAAGAAAACATAGTTGTGAAAACTTTTTAAAGGCAATAAGCAATACGTGCCATTAAAACCTTTTAAACTACCTTGGCACCATCTTAGAATATAATGGAAATGGTTGCATATATAAAACATTCTATTCTATACCTTAACACCAGAAAAACAAAGTACGAAGACATAGCAGACTAGACACAAGCTTTTATTTTGAAAAGTAGAAGCCCGACGGCACCAGACGGGAGGCTGCAGTCATACGGTCTTGCATATTTTTGTCAAACTAAAGTGAAAGGCTATGTTTTTTATCTTCTTTTTCCAGCAGCCAAGAGTGCATCGGCCTTTCTGGCGTTCGCCAGGACTTCTATGGGATGTTATAACAAAATCTGATAACCCGCCATCTAACAGACACAGATCAACAAAACTAAAACAGAAACAGCATGCCCCTGCAGACTTTTGTGTGGAAGAGGATTAGGGCCACATGTGAAAAACTGAATTGAGTTCTGAAGTTAAAGTCAGAATTCAGACATTAAACCCAGAACTAAAACCTATTTTTCACATGTGGCCCTCATCTTCTAACGCTCCTCTACCCCTAACCCAACCCTAATCTTAGGTTTGCCCATGTAGCCTCCACTTGATAAATCAGCTCACCAATCAGTAACACCGCTGAGTCAAAGTCCTTCAGCTACTCTTTATACCCAGCCTTAACGTTTGAAGGGCTAAAGGTCGATGTTGTTAACGGGCATATTAAAGCAAAGCAGCAGCGTTCAGCTGCCCCAGCGGGATGATGGAGCGAGTCATGTTGTTGTTGGCCTTCGCGGCCCTGGCCACTTCATTTACTGTGAGTATATATTCATGACTTGGTATGCATGACGTGATATGGCATTTAACTGACGACTTACACTGGTTTGGTTTTCTTCAGGTACCGGTTTCCCCTAAGGTACATGGTATGTCAAAACCTTGTCTTTCTTGAAAGAAATCAGAGTTGTAGAAAGTGGAAGAGTGTGAGCCATGTGTGTGTTGTGTTACAGAGGTGTACGAGAACGGCGAGGATGACAACCCAATCCTTAACCCGGGTGAGCTAAAACATCTCAGTACTTTCAGCTGTTTCTGTATTCTGGATGTAATTCATGGGGGGTGGAGGAGCATGTTTTTGTTCATTTTTTGGGTTTTTGACACGTTTTCAATGTTTTTGCAGCTCAAGCAGGAATACTTTTCTCAGAGTTTTTGTCGACTTCTCAGAGGTTTTTTTTTGACAACATTTTAAGTTTTTTGCCCCTTTTGTTTTAGAATTTTTTGATGTTTTTGACACTTTTTTTTTTTAATACACAATCTCAAAACCCCCCCAATGTTGAACCCAAAGTCTTTGATTCACTTGAATAATGTGTAACTGTTGAGTAACACTGCTTGTTGCTGGTCTAACTCTAACTTGTTCTGCAGGACCAGACGCCAACCTGTTTGAAGGAGACATTTTAATGCCGGTAAGTTGTACTTTGATGGCTAAATTGCCCTTTCATCTTTAACTACATTATCTCAAAGGAAATTTGATCTGCAGCAGGCATCAAATCACATCACAGTCCACACACATGCACATTATTGACAGCAGCAACAACTACAACTGAATGCCAATAAATGGCACACCACTAATGAGATTAATGCATAGACCTGTCATTTTCTAATTGTCAATTTGTGTTTTTCTTTCACTTTTATTAATTGCTGATATTAGCTGTGGTTTAAGGGTTTGTCACTGGAAGTTGTTGATTTTGTGATTTGCCAAATGGTAATTATATGAATGTCTGTCGGACTCTATATTTAATATCATTTCAATTTTGGGGCATTTGACCCAATAAACGTTCACAAATTGGCGGGGGGATGGTGATATCCTAGGATTCATTGAAAACTTGGATTTGTTTAAAAAACTGAATTATTTCTGAGACACTTATTGCCAGCAAAGTTGGTAATGTCCCAGCTCTATCAAGGTCCGCCTGGCCCACTGAACCAGACGCTAGAAGAACAAGCTAACAGCGTTAGGCACAGGGTTGTCACTGTACAGCTCTTTGAACTGATCTTTGCATTGCATTTTGTCCTGTTTGAAAGGTGCTCTATAAATACAGCTGGATTGATTGATTGTGTAACTTAGGGGTGTCAAACTCATTTTAGTTCATGGGCCACGTATCCCTAATTTGGCCTTAAGTAGGCCAGACCAGTAAAGCACTCCATAATGATCAGAACCTTGGTCTGCCACAGAGTTTCTTGTCAGCTTGATGTTTGCAAACGCAAGTTTGTTCTGCTACGACGTTGCATTGTAGGAACAAAAATAATGTTACATAACTTCTAGGCAAGACCCTCCATGTTGCGTGGGATGCAAAGGAACGGGGTAGAGCAGGGTAATATTCAGAGAAAAAACGTAGAATTTCTAAGATTAAAGTCATACATTTATGGAAAAAGAAAACGGATATTCTCTGAGATTAAAGGGGCACATTTGAAATTGGAATTAAACATTTCTCGGCAATTGTCACACTTTGCAAAGTTGTTTGGGGACTGTTACACTGTAACTACAGTGAAATATCAGTGAGATACTAAAATGGGATATATTGTGTGTGTTTGTGTTTTTATTAGCTTTGATTAAGTTTATGATCACATTTTCCATTTTATGCGTTTACACCTCTTTTTATTACAGGCAGGAAGGAATGCCATGGTTGACAAAAAATACAGATGGAAAATTCCAATTCCTTACATTCTGGGGGATGATCTGGGTGAGTTACTTTTTAATTTCAAGTACACGTTGTATTCACTGTAAATACTCACTGCTATTTACAGTGGTGGAATGTAACTACTGTACTTAAGAACAACTTTGAGGTACTTGTCTTTTCTTTTAAATCCACATTAACACTTAAATCCTGTTCTGGAGATTATTCCAGAATCCTCAAAGACTCCTCTAATCACCTGGATGAAAAGATATTCTGTCCTCTGTTCTCCTCCTTCAGATCTGAATGCCAAGGGCTGCGTCCACCAGGCTTTTGAGATGTATCGGCTGAAGTCTTGTATCGACTTCAAGCCCTATGAGGGAGAGAAGACGTTCATCAAGTTTGAAAAGAGAGGAGGGTATGTCTGCATTATATCACTCTGTCCACACAATGTCACGCCATTTTTGTCTCCATCACAATCTCTTGCTAGTATCCTGTGCAATCCCATTTATATACTGGTATAGAGAGAATAGCTGTGATGCAGATCATCCATCCATCCATCCATCCGTCTTCATCCGCTTATCTGGTATCGGGTCGCAGGGGCAGCAGCTCCAGTAGGGGACCCCAAACTTCCCTTTCTCGAGCCACATCAACCAGCTTTGACTGGGGGATCCCGAGGCTTTTCCAGACCAGGTTGGAGATATAATCTCTCCACCTAGTCCTGGGTCTTCCCTGAGGCCTCCTCCCAGCTGGAAGTGCCTGTACCACTTCCCTAGGGAGGCCCCTAGGAGGCATCCTTACCAGATGCCCGAACCACCTCAACTGGCTCCTCTCTACTCCAAGCTCCCCTCGGATGACTGAGCTTCTTACCCCATCTCTAAGGGCCCCCCTCCTGAGGAAACCCATTTCGGCGGCTTGTACCCTGGATCTGGTTCTTAAGGTCCTGACCCAGCCTTCATGACCATGGGTGAGGTTAGAAACCAAAACTGCCCGGTAGATCGAGAGCTTTAGCTTCTGGCTCAACTCCCTTTTGGTCACAACGGTGTGATAAATTGAATGTAATACCCCCCGCTGCTCCGATTCTCCGACCAATCTCCTGCTCCATGGTGCCCTCACTTGCAAACAAGACCCCAAGGTATATGAACTCCTTCACTTGGGGTAAGGACTCATTCCCTACCTGAAGAAGGCACTCCATCGGTTTCTTGCTGAGAACCATGGCCTCAGATTTAGAGGTGCTGATCCTCATCCCGGCCGATCAAGTGAGTGCTGAAGGTCACAGGCCGATGATGTCATCAGAACAACGTCATCTACAAAGAGCAGCGATGAGATCCTGAGCCCACCAAACTGCCCCCCTCCCTACCCTGACTGACCAAAATACATCAATGTAGATATTGCGGCAATATTGTAGGATTGACTGTTGGTGCTTTCACAAAATATTCCACGTATTCATAAGTGAAAGGTGCATATACAGTAATATATAGCCTAGTGTATATAGCATTTTGTCTTTTTTAATCTTATTTTATTATACTTATCGTTCATTCACTTTTTTTCTTTTCTTTTGAAACTTGAACTGGATTATGGGGAGCAGATTCCGAGCGGGATCCCATGAGTATTTTAACGATCTGGTGCTGAGGTGAACAGGTAGATGTACTGCAGAGGTGAGTAGTGGAAGGAGCTGCAGCTGTGTAGAAGGACCAGGAGGGAAGGGCCACGCCCCTTAACCCAGATCCTCAAAGCCAAAAAAAGCTGCCTCAAAACAGCCGACCCACAGCTCTAATCTCATTTTATCATTGTGGAATGGTTGGGTTTCTGTAAATAACATCACAGAGTCTAGACCTGCTCTTTTATGAAAAGCGCTGAGATAACTGTTGTTGTGATTTGGCGTTAAGTAAATAAAATTGAATCCTTGGAATCAGCTATGATCGTGGGTTTTAGGTTCTTGCTAACTTTAATCGACTCCTACTACTGTCATAGGTGTTTCTCCAGTGTTGGCGACCAGCAAAACGGCCAGATTCTGTCTCTGGGGTCAGGTTGTGACCACAAGGCGGTAATCGAACATGAGCTGCTCCACGCTCTGGGATTTTACCATGAGCAGTCCCGCACAGACAGGGATGACTACGTCGACATCTGGCTGGATCAGGTTACCCCGGGTATGTCTAGACACTTCATACTCAAAGACTTATTTTTTTTGTCATTCGTGTTCTGCAGAAAATCAGTATTTTATTATTAAAAGTAATGCTATGAAATTGAATTTTATGAACCTACACTTTGTCTCTGCCTTATTATGGCATTGTGTGTAGGTAGCAATGACTAAATCAACTTCAAACTTCCTGCAGGATTGCAACACAACTTCAACAAATACAACGATGACTACATCACCGATCAAAACACAGCGTATGACTACGAGTCCATCATGCATTACAGGCCGTTCTCCTTCAATAAGAACGAATCCATCCCCACTATCACCACCAAAATCCCAGAGTTCTACAATATCATTGGCCAGTACCTTGACTTCAGCAAGATGGATGTCCTCAGGCTCAACCGGATGTACAACTGCTGTACGTACTGTAGATGTTGCAGGAGTTCATTTCGATGTTGATCTGTTTTTCTCATCAGCGTTTTTAGGGAGTAGGATTCAGTGGGTACCATACACTGTAAAAACAAGTGAAGCCAGTGAAAGTGTTGGCCAATGGGCCAACACTTTGAAATGACTCCAATTGAATTTCTCTTCTTGTTTTCTCTTTTCCTTTCTTACTTGCTCTACACTTGTAAAATAATTGTTTATTTGGTTTAAGCAAAGCAGTTACATATTGCATATAAATGTCAAGACTTTTGCACAAATGCATTCAATAAAAAACACTTGAAACATGACTCTCCATGTTCTCCCCCCTTTCTCTCCCCCAGCTGGTCCTCTCACCCTGCTGGACCAGTGTGCCTTTGAGTACGCCAGCATCTGCGGGATGATCCAGGCCTCCTCTGATGATGCTGACTGGGTTCATACCAAGAGCAGTGTAGGTGCAGAGGATCACACACTGCTGGGAAAATGCAGAGGTCAGAGTTGAATATTGTCTCTTTAAAAATCCTGAATACTGATCATTCTCAGTTCAGAGTGACAGCATGAACAAAAGAGCATAAATGAAGTTGTGTGCTGTAAGAGCTTGTTGTATCTTCACTCTCTAGATGCTGGGTACTTTATGCATTTCAGCACCATGACTGGGAAGCCTCAGGAGTCAGCACTGCTGGAATCCCGAACCCTCTACCCCAAGAGGAAGCTTCAGTGTCTGCAGTTCTTCTACAAGATGACTGGAAGTTCCTTGGACAGGCTGGTGATCTGGGTCAAGCTAGATGACGGCACAGGCACCATACGTAGAATGAAGAAAATACACACCTTTTACGGTATTTATTAAGCGGGCATGTTTGTGAACGGTATGTTATGCTATGTTTCATAACAGCCAGCTGGTCCTAAATAAATACACAGCGTTGCATCAAGGCATTTGTTTTTAGGAGAGTGCCTGGCATTTTAACCTATTTGGCGGACAAATGGCCCTATGAAGGTAACACCAGTGATTGATTGGTAGTGATGGCCAAATGAAGCTCGGTGAACCAGTGTCTTTATTTTCTGAGCCACTAGATTGCGCTCCCTGTTAAGCAAAGGGTTGAGAATACACTGAATTGCAATGCTTCTTCTCTTAAAATTAAGAGTGCCATCTAGTGGGCTCAGAAAATACAGACACTGGTTCACCAAGCTTTATTTGGCCATCACTATTGCCCGGCCAATAAGAATTTGGTTGTACAAGAGCATATTGACCAACCAATCGACCAACCGCCCTGGAGACATCAGCCATACTCAGCATAGCGTAAACACTGGAAACAGGCAGAAAAAACTTCAACAGATCACTATTCTACTTATTAGTGTTTGACACGGCATGCTTTCCCGCTCTACTAGCATTGTGAGTAAAGACCAAACACACTAATGAAAGAGTGATGACTGAAGATGAGGAAACAAATACAAAAGAAAGTGAGATCCAAAAGAACACCTGCATTTACGGCTCAACGACAACGGAATGGAGATCTACGTGATTGTAACTTTAACATACAAATAATATTGCCACACATGATAACATTTGCCATCTCATCCTTTGCCTGTGACACAGCGGATTCTGACCACACCTGGAAGATCGCCCATGTCCCAATGGAGGTAGGGGGAAAATTCCGCTATGCTTTCCAAGCAGTGCGCGGTGATCCCTCTGCATCTGCTGGCGGCATCTACGTCGACGACATCAGCCTCTCTGAGACCCGCTGCCCCAACGCCGTGTGGAGGATCCAGAACTTCTCCAAGATCATGGAAACAGCTGACACCCACACAGTTATCGACAGCCCTCGCTTCTACAGCCCTGAAGGCTATGGTTACGGTGTCCGTATCATGCCATTGACAAGTTACACTGATTACACAGGGAGCTACACCGGGCTGTACTTCCACCTGACCAGCGGGGAAAACGATGCGGTGATGAAGTGGCCAGCTGTAAACAGGCAGGCCACCCTGGTGGTGATGGACCAGGACCCCGACATTAAGCTGAGGATGTCCACCGCGCGCAGCCTCACGACAGATATGAGGATGAGTGAGTACCCTTTGTCACGTATTACAAGAGCGATTCAAATAAAGAAATGGTACAATAAATGGTGGAGTGTAACTAAGTACATTTATTGTACTAAAAGTAGAAATTTATGGTGCTTGTACTTTATTTCTACTACAAGTCTTTTTTCTTTCCATGCCACTTTCTACTTTTACTCTGGAACATTTCAGAGAGAAATACTGTATTTTTTACACCACTACATTAATCGGACAGCTTTAGTTACTTGGTTACTTATTAGGTTTTGGCACACAAAACAAATGTAGTTTAAAAATATGTTTTATTATAAACAAAACTATCCAACAGTATACATGCTCACAAGTCCACCTGAAATGATCAGCTGATTAAACACTTAGTTGATTGACAGAACGGTTTTGATCCTATCCAGTTTCTGAAATCTGAGTATTAAAAGACATTGAGTCCTTTTAATACTTTAAGTACATTTTCCTGATGATACTTACACATGTTTATTAAGTAACATTTTCAATGTAGGTCTCTGAGAAGCTGCCTAGGGCCAAGATTGAATACTTTACTTCCACATAACACCTGCTCATACATATAAACCTCACTAGCACATCGGCCTACACACACACTGGTACTAATTACTGGCACATATGTGCATACTTCACTTATATACTGTACATATGCATACATATCTACTTCCCTTGTATCCATGTATGCACATAAAGTGAAGTAAATGTATGCAAGTGAAGTATATGTATGCACAACTGAATTATGCATGTACTGCACATACTGTGGTTAGTACCAGTATACATGTATGTGGAAGTGAAGTATTCCATTCTGGCCTAGGCGGCTTCTCATACATATGTGTAACAGAGTATTTTTACCATATAGTATTGGTACTTTTACTTAGGTAAAGGGTCTGAGTACTTATTCCACCCCTGCCTCTGATGAATATTAATGTCTTAATCTTTTCGCTAGTACTTCCTAAAACCTTCAACCATGGCCCATCTTTTCCAAAATGAAGGTGCTGGTTGTTCTTTGATGACTTCTTTATCATTGAAGGAGCAGGTTCACTCCTCACACTGCAGCTCTGTGTTTTTGTGTCCTCGAGCATCTGATGGAAAGTTCTTTTGGGACAATCCGTCCAAGGTGGGGAAGTACGACCCTTCCTGCGGCTGCTACAGAGGTGAATCATGGGGCTGGAGGAACTTTGTCAAGCACTTTGACCTCAGGCGGCGCAATTACCTCAAGAACGATGACCTCATCATCTTCATTGACTTTGACGGTTAGTTAATTCAATTTTATTTATAATGTCAAATCATGACAGGCGTTATCTCAGGAAACTTGTCAGATAGAGTAGGTCTAGACCACACTCTATAATTGGGCTGCATGATATGAGGAAATTATCTAATTGTGATCATTTTGGCTGATATTGCGATTGCGATATGATTCACGATATTGGAGGGAATGATGATTTGATTTCTGTAGTCTGTAGACGTCTCTGCAGCACCACGATACTTCATTCGGAAGGATTTAATACATATTTTGCCATTAACAAACTTTGTGCCCCCCCCCGCGATTTGGATATTACACTAGTCCATATCGCGATTTTGATAAAATTGTGATTAATTGTGCAGCCGTACAACGTTGTAACAATGTCTTGTTTTCTTGTTTTATATTGTTTTTTGTTGCAGGCCATGCAGGCTTGACAAGGTATTATTTCTTTGTCCTCAGATATAACATCGCTGATTAAAACAGAAGTTCCCATTAAACCACAGGATTTTCTATCATGATTAACTAGAGGTAAGACATCAGACACTTTTCTATTTCACATATTACATCATTCTTGTATGTGAACTTACTTTGTTTTTTTCATTTGAAATATTCAGATGCAACATATGCAGCTGGGATGAAAAGAACAAGCTGTGAACATGAAGAAAGGATGATACAAAACCAAAATTATAAACCTAATTAAAAAAACTTAAACTGTAAAAGTAAAATACTGACTATAAATAAGCTTTTGACACGCATCATCATTTTGAACACAAAGCCTTTCTCTCATTAACCTTTGTCTTATTAAAAGCTATTGATCTAAGCTATTAAAGGACAGGTGGTGTGTTTCTTTAGGCTTCTTGGGAGTGACCGCTGGAGACCACGAAATTAGAGGAACGGCTGCTTTTAAATTGATAAACTAGTAGTAACATGATTTTCACATGCCCGTGCTTATAGGTTTCTCCAGAGATAAGGTAGAGATAGCTACAGGCTAAAAGGTAAGATAAATGGGCCTACCTGTCACCTCGTTGCCA
Organism: Etheostoma cragini; assembly: GCF_013103735.1. NCBI lineage: Eukaryota > Metazoa > Chordata > Actinopteri > Perciformes > Percidae > Etheostoma > Etheostoma cragini. The sequence continues at coordinate 22,784,480 of NC_048424.1, forward strand.
CGGCACTGCTCCGATACGCGTCACTCAGTCAGCTCGGCCTCCGTGGTTGGTTAGTGTTGGTGCTCCACTGACAGTTCCTGCAAAGACGTGGACAAGAACGTTTGTTACAACTTAAAGGGGAAAATATCACTTCACTCAGAAACCTCTCTCTGCTCAAACTCCGGTCTCGCACCTCTTTTGTATAGTCCTTCAAATTCAGGCTTTAATGGCATGAAAGTTTTAATGACAATTTTGCCAAAGGATCAAAATACAATGGCTTCTTAAACTCTTTGGCATGCCCCCCATGCCCTTGTAGGCTTCATTTGTCCCGCCTCCGCGCTACCACGCTCCACCAAAATCAGCTTCCTACATAAGTAGCTAGCCATACGGCTACATTCATGTAAATCAGCTACAGCAAAATGGAGAGATTGTGTAAATGCTTACATAGAAATACCTGATTGATACATTTATTTGATCAAAAGTGAAACAATCTAAGGACAGTGATTCTAACCACTACCACAGCTTCCATTTCAACTGAAAATAACTCTTTACAGGGAATTAAAAGACAGAACATCTCGGCCTCTGGTGCCTCAACTTTGGACTTTGTCTCTTGTAAGTGCCTGACCTTTATGGAAGTGCACCTTTAATATCAACTAAATCCGCTGCGTTGACATTTGATATATGACAGTGCAGTTATAAGACGACATAGGAAGTAACGGAGCTCCTTATCAGGTATTAATGTGTTTTGGCAGACAGATAGAAGGGTCTGCACCTTTTCCCTGTTCTTTGTTTACATCTTTACTCTCTTTTTACACTTTTTACTGCATACCTTGAAGGCATCATCACTCTAATGAATCACTACAGGAGGATTGAATGGAATGTACATGCAGAGGATATGCTTTCATACATGAATAGGCAACACTGTACTGCATTCCAAGATTGCTTCCTGAAGAACACAGAGAGGCCAGAGGCAAGGCAAGGCAGATTCACAATCAGCACATTTCAGCCACAATGCAATTCAAAGTCTTTTACATAAAACCTTTAAGAGCAGTTAAAAACTACGAAGCCCAGAATGACATCCGAAAAAGAAAAAAAGAAAATGGCCACAATATACTAATTTGTGACCATGGAAAACAAATTTGTGGCCTAACTATAAAGTTGGCATGTTCTTATTGGCAATGTAATCAAATCACATCAAAAAAGAAAATGCAAATTACACATTAACATTAGAAATGATGGCCATATAGTGCTCTTAGCACAAGTTTTTGAACAAGGTGAAAATCTGCAGCTTCCTAATCTGGGAAAAAAAGGGCCCAAATCACCTTGATTTATGTAGAATAGTAAAGAAAAGTTAATTAGTTAGGCCTATGGCAGACGTGGACATCTGGACAATAAGTGTTTATAGCAGTCCTATAAGATCTACACGACGTATAGCAGAGGTCTGGATGATGTATAAATATGAGTATAGCATATACAAGATATTTAGCAGATGGCTGAATGATATATAGGTACAGGCATACTGTAAATCATAAGTCGTGGAAACATGGCTGAATGGCCACGGAGCAAAGACTTGGCACAGTGAGAAAACGATCCATACTGTATATTACATTACAACATGGAGTTTAGTTTAGTTCTAACTCTGCAGACAGAAAGTAGACCCGTCCCAGACCACCTGAGAGGTCTGGGTGGTTCCTAATGGAGCAGCAGATCAGATAACAGTTCAGTGCTTTATAAACTATATAAAGCTAACGTCAAACACATTAACAACATAATTGCATGTTTTATAAGACTTAAGATCAGAGCTGATATCAATGACATGTTGATTCTAGTGCCTGTGTACAGGGTCGATCTTATTGCTGTCATTTCTGGTGCATGACATAACAGCTGACAACATGTCAGTTGTATAAGAGGCAGTGAAGAGACGGATGAGACGCCTGTTACTCATTAAACACTTTAATCCTGATCAAAGTTCCCCTCCAGCTGCTGTCTTCAAGGACATGTTCACAGTAACGTGAGAGAATCAGGTTTGTGTCTGGATAACAACATGGGCTCTGGGGACAGTTGGAGGAGAATTGCCGCGCTTATTGGAGTCTTTGTGGTTTTGAAGGTATGTATTATATTATGTGTACAGTATAAGAAGTCTATATGTGTTTAAAATTGAATCTAATTGAGAAACAAAAACAATGATTTGTTGTATCTCTTTTTATGGGCTAGGTGCAAGCCGTTCCAACACGTATCGGTTGGTTCTACTTTACTCATCATATTCAAATAAAACAAATTTTTTTTGTAACTTTTTGCTGTAACAATAAACGTTTCTTCCAGGTGATAATGCAGATGCTGGTGAACTGAGTGACGACATACTTGACATCAATAGAGGTATACTTTTAAAGCAACCCGTTGTCTTCCCGGGCATAGCAGCCCGTGAGCCCATAGAAGCCCTTTTCAAACTTGTGTTGTTTCACCCTCCTGGGTGCAGATAGTACCTGGAGGATAACACGTGTAGGCACCACCGAATGGTTTCATTTTTCGTGCTACTGACGGCTCTCCAAATTTCCAAACAACAGAGCTATGTGTTACATGTGTAATGTATGTGATACATGTGATCATATGCTCAACTGACTGAAAACCATGTGTACTCACTGTTTTAGAGTTAACACACCTGTTTGAAGGAGACATTGCTGTTGACGTGAGTATACAGAGTCGGAGTAGAGATGATGTTTGTCATGAACTTAAAAGCACAGGCTCAATGCTTTCTATGTGTTTTGCAGCCCAGCAGAAATGCAATCCTTGATCAAACAAGAAGATGGAAGTTTCCCATCCCCTATATCCTAACTGATTCTTTAGGTACACTGTTGCCAAAGAATACATTCCCCCCAACATATAATTTGATGAATAGGTACGGTATGTTCTTGTCCTGATTTGGAAATTGATTTCCTTTATTCTAGAACTGAATGCTAAAGGTGTGATCCTCCAGGCTTTTGAGGAATACCGGTTGAGATCCTGTGTGGACTTCAAGCCCTATGAGGGCGAGAGCACTTACATCTCCTTCACCAAGCTGTCTGGGTGAGCTGCATTGGTCCCCGCTGACTCTGCCTCATGAATGATCTCGGGCGTTGCCAAACTTTATGGGCCATGCTGTCAAGTCATCAAAGGCATTGAGATAAGGAGATGTGATGAAATGAACGACAACAGCACCGCAGGTTGATTTAGGTGTCGTCTGAACCTTTCCATTACATCAATCAGATGCTGGTCATATGTTGGAGATGATGGAACAGGCCAGAATGTGTCCATTGGAGCCAGATGTGACACTAAGGCTATTGTGCAGCATGAGCTCCTCCATGCTCTGGGTTTTTACCATGAACAGTCTCGCTCAGATAGAGACGACTATGTCAAAATCTGGTGGGACCAGATCGAAGAAGGTGGGTCACAACTATTTCCCATTTTGTTTTCTTCATGGATGTGGGGCAGGGTTATAGCGAATACTCCAAAGACTAAATCTGGTCGCAGACAGTCACACACAAATATTGTATACTACATCTTGCAATGAGATCACATCAGCTGTGATGCCAATGCGAGCCAGGGGGGGGAGTAGGGGGATCAATAGAGGTCACCAGTGGGGTTTTGGAAGTGAATATTCCATTTATTTTCTATATAGGGATTTTGAATATTAGCCATGATGTCTAAGCCATCCAAGGTAGACTCATCACGAGCTGTGTTTATGCCCCTGTAAAGGCTAGAAGTCTGTACAATATTGTTAATATTTAATTTCCTAATATTTAAGCTCCCAGGCCTAAAACTCACGATATACACATTTTCTGAAACGGCAATAGAGATGTTGAATGGGGAAAGTCCCTTATGGAATCAGCTACTATGGTGACAAAATCTCTCCACAGACAGATGGAAATGTAAACACACACACATACACACAGACACACACACACACAGACACACACACACACACACACACACACACACACACACACACACACAC